>NC_058134.1:167298806-167517912 GCF_016433145.1 Gracilinanus agilis
TTTCCATTTAGCCCTGGTCTTTTCTGTGCAAATACCTGGAATTCTTCAATTTTGTTGAATGCCCATACTTTCCCCTGGAAATATATCGTCAATTTTGATGGGTAGTTGTTCCGTGGTTGCAGGCCCAGCTCTCTTACCTTTCTGAATATCTTATTCCAAGCCTTGCGGTCTTTTAGCGTGGAGGCTGCCAGATCCTGTGTGATCCTGATTGGTGCTCCTTGATATTTGAATTGTCTCTTTCTGGCTTCTTGTAAGATTTTTTCTTTTGCTTGGAAACTCTTGAATTTTGCAATGATATTTCTTGGTGTTTTCCTTTCTTGATCGAATACCGCAGGTGTTCTATGAATCCTTTCAATGTCTATATTGCCCTCTTGTTGTAGGACTTCAGGGCAATTTTGCTGAATAATTTCTGTACGTATGGAGTCCAGGTTTCTATTAATTTCTGTTTTTTTCTGGAAGACCGATTATTCTCAAATTGTCTCTTATAGACCGGTTTTCTTGGTCTGTCACTCTCTCATTGAGATATTTCATGTTTCCTTCTATTTTTTCAGTCTTTTGACTTTGTTTTATTTGTTCTTGTTGTCTTGAGAGTTCATTAGTTTCTACTTGCTCAATTGTAGCCTTTAGGGATTGATTTTCAGCTATAATCTTTCGGTTTTTCGGCCATAATCTTCTGGTTTTCGGCCATAATCTTCTGGTATTCCTTTTCAATCTGGTCATTTCTGGTGTCCAATTGCAAGATTCTACCTTTTAAACAGTTATTTTCTTGCCAGATCTCTTCCACTTTCCTCAAAATCTCAGTTTTGAACTCTTCCATAGCTTGTGAGGAGTTTTCCTTATTTGAGGAGGGTTCAAATGCTTGTTTGTTCTCCTCCTCTGTTTGCTCGGTTATCTGGATTTTCTCTGTGTAAAAGTTGTCGAGTGTTAAAGGCTTCTTTTTCTTGTTGTTATTCTTTCTCTTCTTAGCTTCCTGAGACTGGGTAGCCATCATTAGCCCAGCAGCTTCTCAGATTTATCCTCGCGCTCAGTGTCTGTCCGTGATCTATTGGCTCCTGAGGTCTGAGTTCTGGTTTTTTCCAAGGTCAAGCCCCCTGGTGGACCCCCTTGCTTGATCCTCTGCCGGAGGTTCCTTTACAAGTCTCAGGGCGCTGCTTCCACAGTCGTATACCTGTCCACACTGGTTCCCCACTTAGGCTTTAGTTCCTGGCTGTGTCTGCCTCCACCCACGCCTCTGCAGTGCCTGAGCTCTCAGCCTGCGCTCTGCGCCCTGCGTCCTGCTCCCATGCTCAGATTTTGCCTGCATTTTTTGGCTTAATGGGGTCCTAAGTCTTGCTGCTCTCAGGAACAGGCCCCGGGAGCTGCCAATGACTCGATGGGTGCCCCAAACTTGCTCTATTTCTTTTTAGCTGGCTTCAGAGCTATAGATATTGTGTGTGGAGGGGGTGGGGGTGGGGTGGTTGCTCAGCCCGCGATTTCGTGAGGGCTGTTTCACCCCTTTATAGCATGGAAATGCCTCGATTCCACATACCTTCCACGCTGTGCCCTGTTGTGGGGGTTCCTCCGTTCGTCTGGACTTGTTCTTATGTCCACTTGAGGAGTTTTGTGTGTTTTGGTCAGGAGAGGTTAAGAGCTGCTTCTTACTCTGCCGCCATCTTATCCAGGAACTCCCCTCCACCTCTTTTTAAAAAATGTTTTTGGGCTATAGACCTAGTAGTGATATTATTGGACTAAAGCGTATGTACAGTTTTATACCGCTTTTGGCATTGTTTTTTGTTTTCAATTCCATCAATATTGCATTAGTGTCTCAATTGTGTCATATTCCCTCCAAAATTTTCACTTTACTGTCATATTGACCAATCTGATATGTGTGAGGTGGTATTGCAGAGTTGTTTTAATTTACATTTCTCTAGTCTAGGTTTTTAGAACATTTTTTTTCATATGATTATTGATAGTTTCAGTCTTCATTTAAAAAATGCTTGTTTATATTCTTTGAAAATTTATCAAATGGAGAATTCTTCTATTCTCATAAATTTGATTTAGTTCTCTAAATATTTGAGAAATGTGACCTTTATTAGAAAAATTTGTTAAAAAATTTCTTACCAGTTTATTGTTTCTCTTTTAAACTTGGTTGCATTAGGGTTTTTTTACAAAATCTTTTTTTTTATTTTAATGTAAAGATTTTTTTTTACATTTTACAAAATTACAAAATTTTAAATTTTACATCTTATAATATTTTCTATCTCTTGTTTGGTTGTTAATTCTTTCCTACTCCCATGATATAATATGTAAACTATTCTCTATGTTCCCCTTATTTAGTTATGATATCACTCTTTATAACTAAATCATATACCCATTTTGACTTTATTCTGGTATAGGGTATAGTTATTGGTCTATAATTAGTTTCTATCACACTATTTTCCAGTTTTCCCAGTAGTTTTTGTCAAATAGGGAGTTCTCATCCTAAAAGCTTGAATCTTTAGGTTTATTAAACACTAGATTGCTTTACTTTGATCTTATTAGGAAGGTCCCCATTTCAGATAAAACTTGATGATGTTTTAGACAGATACTGTTTACCATTTTAAGAAAATACTCATTTATTCCTATGCTTTCTACTCTTTTAATATGAATACTTGTTATATTTTGTCAAAGGCTTTTCCTACATCTATTGGGATACTCATGTGATTTCTATTAGTATTGTTATTCATCTGGCCAATTATACTGATAGTTTTCCTAATATTTAATCAGTCTTGAATTCCTGGAATAAGTCCCACCTTGTCACAGTGAATGAGCTTGTGATATATTACTATGGTTTCTTTGCTATTATGCTATTTAAGATATTTGTATCGACATTAATTAAGGAAATTGGACTGTAATTTACTTTCTATGTTTTTTTTTTTTTTTTGCTCTTCCTGGTGTAGGTTTCAACACCATATTTGTGTCATAAAATGATTTTGGTAGGACTCTTTCTTTGCCTATTTTGTCAAATTATTTAAATTGTATTGGGATTAATGTCCTTAAATGTTTGATAGAATTCACTTGGGAATCCATCTGATCCTAATGATTTTTTCTTAGGGAGTTTTCTGATAGCTTGTTCAATTTCTTTTCCTGAGGTGGGATTATTAAATATTCTATTTCCTCATTTGTTAATCTGGGCAATTTACATTTTTGTAAATATTCATCCATTTCTAGATTGTCAGCTTTATTGTCATATAATAAGTCAAAATAGCTTTTAATGATTGCTTTAATTTTCTCTTCATCGGTGGTGAATTTATTGTTTTGATTTTTGATATTAGCAATTAGATTTTCTTCCTTCTTTTTTTAAAATCAAATTAAACAGTGCTATATATTATTTTTTTCTAAAAAAAGACAGAGTTTTTTTGTTAATTCAGTAGTGCTCTTACTTTCCATTTTATTAATTTCTCCATTGATTTTTAGTATTTTAAATTTAGTTTTTAATTGGGGATTTTTTTCTTTTTTTCTAGTTATTTTATTTGCAGTGATCTTTTTCCTTTCTATTTTGTTGATGTAACCATTGAGTGATATAAAATTTCCCCTAAGTACTGCTTTGGTTGTATCTCATGAAATTTGATATGTTGTCTATTCATTGTCATTCTCTTTAGTGACATTATTGATTTTTTCTATAATTTTTTTTATTTGACCCACTCCCTTTTTTAGAATTAGATTATTTAGTTTCCAGTTAGTTTTTATTTGTCTTTCCATATGCCCTTATTGGTGATTTTTATTTCACTAATATCTGAAAAGGATGCATTTCATTGTTTCATTTTTTCTGTATTTGGCTGAGAAGTTTATATCATCCATTTTAAAGTTCTGTAGACTTAAGTTTGCATAAGTTCATATCAGTATTCTCAGGTTTTTCTGAAATAATTCTCTTCATGTGATACTTTTTTAAAAATTAAGTCTGAGATACCATCATTTTAGTGAACCTCCTAGTGATAAATTTCCTCTATCAATGCAGCTTACTTCTACTTTGCAATGTATAGCTTTCGAAACACTCTAAGGCAGAAAAATGTTAAGCTTTTTGCCTAGGAAAATATAGTTAGTATAGGATAGGGACAGTATTTGAACCCAGACCTATTCTAACCTTGGCATCAGTTCTCTATTCACTATGAAATCCTGTCCTTTAAAAGTAAAATACTATTCTATATGTCCAAGATGTTTTTTTAAATGATACTAGGTCATTATTACATATCAATCAAAAACATTTTTAAGCATCTATTATGTCATTGTGCTAAGAGCTGGGGATACAAAGACAAAAAAAGTCTCTGCCCTTAAAAAAACAGCTTATAATCACATGAGAGAAAAAATGCAATTATAGACAAAGCAAGCTATGTAAAGTATAAATAGGAGATAAGTAACAAAAGGAAAGCCCTGGAATTAGGATGAGTTAGGGAAGGCATTCTGTAGAATATTGGGAATTATAGGAAATCAGAGAAAGAGGAGGAAAGAAAGAATTCCAGACCTGGAAAATAGCCAGAAAAAATGCCTAGAGTTAAACACCTTACAGTTTACAAAGTATTTCTCTCACCTTCTTGTGAGATAATACAAATGACTATCTAAAATTTATAGATGAGCAAAAATGATATCAGAAAGGTTAAGTCTAAGACCATCAGGTTAGGGATTTTAGGATCCAGGACTCAAATACAGTCCTACTGGCTCCAAATTGAGTAATCTTTCAATGACTCCATGTTGCTTTTTACTAAACTTTTAATTTCCTGTAAGAGCTAAAGCCTACCTGTGAGAAATAACCTCAATTGTTGCCTGTTTTTAAGAAATGAGAACGAAAACATACCCCTCTCCCAATCAAACAGCATCTTCATTTATGTAGGCTTCTTGCTTTCTGATGAGCTCTAAGTCTGTAGTTTTGCAGTATGTCTGCATTCCTGTACTCCATATTTCCCTAGTTTAGGTTCAGTCAATTGAATAAATTATACAATACAGGACTCTGGGGAGCTGTGTCAGCATGGAGAAAGTTTCTAATAAAAGTATTCAGCATTCATGTAGCACTTTTCATGCTAGCAAGCAAGCGATGTAATGTATTTTGTATACAATTATTTAGCTACATAAATGTATATAGCACTTTTCACCCATGAGGCTTTGGTCCCTAAAATAAATAAATTTAGTCATAAAACATGTTAGGTAAAAAAAGAATTGCCTATAATATTTGTCAATGTGATTAGTTATCAGAAATAGACCTCGCATAAATTTCAGCTCAGAAAAATATTGGGAGATAGATATATCTATATATAGGTATATAGATAAATATTTTAAGTAAGCTCATCTTTGAATAACTCTTATAGGGTTTCATGTATTACTGAAACAGATTCATATGACAATATTTCCTGTCCTGATAGATGTATTATGCAATTCCTATATTCACAGACAGAATTTCTTACAGGTTGAAGCAAGATACCTTTTTAGGGAGTTGTATAATTTACTTCATATTTATTAACTGGTTATTTTAACTTATTTGCCTTTGAAAATTAGAGTTGCTAGTCACATACACTGCTCCTCAAGAATTCAGAACCACTTGTCATAGACTATAAATGTTAAAGCAAATACTACTACTATTATTTGTAGGAATTTAGTATAACTTTTCCCCCTTTGAGTTATGGCAGAATCTGTTTACTTCCAGTACTTTATTATTTTGCATTTAAAATAACAGATAATAGGTGCATATCTCAAATAGCTTATTAGCACTCATACAATGTAATAATGACAGAAAGAGAGGTCTCTAGCATAGTAGGTAGTTCATGTATTTGACAATTGTAGATTAATATAGGCAGATATCATACTGAATGAGAAGATAGGGATGGGTTGCAATGTCCATTGATGAGAAGTACCATCATCTGATTGATGACATCACATAGTAATTAAGTAAAAATTTTTAAACTTTAAAATAGGCTTTTCACCTTATCTGCTTCCTGTAAACTCTTGGTCTTTCTCTGGGTTCTTTACCTTGTCTTTTTGCATTCTAATTACTTGTATAACAGACACTGTGGGTTCTCTCCCTCACCTAGGAGTTGCAATGAGTTTTGGGGTCCCCAGAGGGGAAGCTGTTGATATTTCCAAGGTTGTAAGAGTAACCCTATGGGTATCCGTTCCTCCCATAAACTCATAACTCCATACCAGGGTGATTTCTCTTCAAAATTAGTCTGTAGATTCACATATTCAGCTAAAACATTTACTTGAATATCACAACAATAAGTGTAGTTACAAAACATTTCTCTAAAACCTGTGATAAGTTCTCCAACTAATATGCTCAGAAGATATGAGGAAAAGAATAAATGGTCACAGACTAAAAGTACAATGGTAGTGAAGTACACAGATAGCCATGGCAATTCTTGCCTGACTCTAGATAGAAAAGAAGGGTTTCAACATCTTTATTTTTTCAGTAGGATTGTTTCAGAGTACCATGAAGAGCCTGACATTGGTGATGAACAAGTGATTACCTGACTAGCTCACAATCTAGTGAGGAGTCTCAGCTAGATGGAACAGTTTGTTCCTGGACTAACTCAAAGAGAATTCTTCTCTGCTGCACTGGTTTATCATCAACCTCAGCTATGACTGAACTCAACTTGGGAATGTTTCTTGGACATAGGCAAAACTCTTTGAAGACTGGTTCAAACAGGCTATTCCATTGATGGGCAGCTATTACCCAAATGGATATGTGCAGTCTGTTGTGCCTGTTCTAGAGAATAGAAAAGCTGCAAGAGAATTAGAGGTAATGACTAGATCTAACCCCTTCTTCTTTAGAAATTCCTAGGTTTGGGTTCATTCTCCTCTTGGCTAGACTAAGGATTTGGCCTGGCTATGTACCTTTCTATTTTTCCTCTTTATATAGACCTCCAAACAAGAAGTAGCTCCATTCCTCTTTATGATCTGAACAGAGTTCAATCAGACATTATCAAATGTACTAACACTTGTCCCACTGCTGGGACTGAGATGCTACATGGAAATTGTAATGCATATGCTTTCAGGAAACTGGGGCCAAATGGCAGCAGGCATACTTCTCTACCATTGATCTCTTCTCCCATACATGGATTGACCTGCTGGTGACCTCTTCAATGGTCAGACAGCTCTCATCTTCAACAGTGAACTAATTGGCTGTATGATATTGTGCTCTCTTCAGATGGAGTGCTACATTATTCTTTTCAGCTAAAATGTTGAGTGATCTTTTGACTAGCAAATAACACCTAGTTTAGGATTGGCTGAAATCTCTTTTCTGAGGAAAAGTAAAATTGAATTATATTTGTATGTGAACTATCCATTTCCTCAAACCCCAAGCTCTGAGGGTCAAACAGTTCCTAAAGGGCATAAATGAGTAAGGTAATTACTGGAAAAAGTCCAGACAGCTACCTAGGCAGGAACCTTTGTTTATCTTTTAAACAAATACTAACCCAAGCAAGACCTTTCCTAACACAAAAGCCCTTGCTATTCCCATCATCAAAATTTGGGGTGATCTGGTATACAACTGAAGAAAATAACCCAGTGAAAACTTTATTGAGATAGCTTAAGTTTTTCTAGCTGAAGATTTCTAGAAGAAACTGGGATTCATCAACCTTATAACCTTCCATTTCTTAATTGCCAGACGGCAGTGGGTCAACCAATCTTGACTAGTTTAGTGAAGCTGTCGGGATCTAACTACCTGAATTATAGTCCTGCCCCTCCCTATGTTGAAGTAATGGAGGAGAAGCCAAAATTTCTAAACCCACCTCCTCAATAAAATATCCACCAATAGGACTAAGAGAGGTCTCGATGTATTGTCAGGCCAATCAGAAAGAAGACACACTTAGGCATGAAAGATATTGTCAGACTCTTGCTCTTGATCTTTGGAGCAAATGGAGGAATGCCACTGACCTATACTTTATTAATATAATAACTTTTATTAATATGCTTATACTAATATGTTGCATATAACTGTTAATAAATGATACTAAACTCAAAGAAATATTCCCAATAGACAATCCTGTCCTAGGTATTAAACTTCATGTATATTACTAAAGAAATCTTCCTAGCAAACCAAGAAATATATCTCCTTTCACTTCCTGATACCCTGACATCATGCAGTGATATGCCTTTCCACTAGCTGCCCCTCATACCTGGAATACACTCCCAACCTTACCTCTACCTCATAGAATCCTTCTCATCCTTTAATATGCAGCTCAGGTGCCATCTCCTGCTTATTTTTCATGCTCTTTCATCCGCTAGTGCTGTCTTTAATGAACTACTATATATTTAACTAACTCCTTTATATTTATTTTATTTATTAACTTTATATTTATGCCATAAATATGGGTATATATGTATTTTTTATCATTTATTTGTTGTCTTCCCCCATTTGAGTATAAGTTCAGTGCAAGTAGGAATTGTTTCCTTCTGTTATTATATCCTCAGCATTGTGTGTGGAAAATAGCAAGCATTTAATATTTTGTTGATACAATAAATAGCTGTAAGATACATGATTAGGATGGTGACATAGGCCCAAAAGGTAGTAAAACACTAGTAATAAAAATTTCATTCATCACCTCATTTTACCTGATGCTACTTGCTCTACTGAGGGCAAAAGAAGGATAAGAGCTATTTTTCAGTGGGCAAATGAATAAATAATCAAGGGGGAAATCACTTACTTAAAAGGCAAAGAAAGAATAATTTCCCTTTTCTTTCTCTACTCAGATGAATGATATGGACTGATTTTTGCGCAACTTTCTTTTTAACTTTTTGAAATACTTGCACACAATTTTCCTTCATTACTTTCCATATTTGGAAATCATAGTTCCCTCAAAGCTTCCAGGTGGGGTAATGCCCATTTGGATTTTTAGTAACTATCCTGAAGTAATTCTATAGCAGGTCCAAGGCTTTCTGAGCATTTACTATTTATTTGGAGTGGAATTCTGGTCTGCACCTGTCACCTGCACAAAGTAACATGATCCTTCCTTGGCAATGAATCGACCAAAGCTTCACAGGGATATTTCAACATCTATGGCTTTCATCCTTCATCTTTTGGATAATATACACTTTTTTGCATGTTTATTTAAGTAGGTCACTGCAAATTGAAAGCGCCTTTGGAGATGAGTAACAGAAAAGTCTCCCTATTTTTATGTATTCATGTGTCTTCTATTTACTAATTAGGGTGGGGGGGTCATGATAACCTTTTTATGCTACATTAAAAAGCTCTATATTATAGACTATATATAGTATACCCACACATATATATGCATGTATGTATTTATATATTATATACCAATGTGGATTGGTATGGTTCATTCAGTCCTTATGATTTATGAATTTTGCCATCAACCCTGATGATGTCAATCCTGAGAACATTCTATCATTCATATCATCCCTGCAGTTGAATTACAGCATGTTCTTACATGTAAATGAAATATTTAATCATCATTATCTGACAATTTGTGATCCAAGTTCTCTCCCTCCCTCCTCTCCCACCTCCCTAAGATAGCAAGTAATATGATATAGGTTAAACATGTACTACTATACCATACATATTTCCATGTTTGTCATGTTGTGAAATAAGACACATATTTATTATATAAGGAAAAACTCATCATGAAAATGAAGTGAAAAATGATTTGGTTCAATCTGCATTCATACTCCATCAGTTCCTTCCACAGTGGTGGATAGTCTTTTTTATCATGAGTCCCCTGATGTTGTCTCGGATCCTTGATTTACTAATAATAGTTAAATCACATTATTGCTGTTGCTATGTACCACAGTTTCTTGGTCCTGCTTTTTTTAGCTTTGCATCACTTCATATAAGTCTTTTCAGAGTGTTTTTTGAAGAGGAGAGGAGATGATTTATTTGTCATTCCTTAGAGCACAATAGTATTCCATTATAATCATATACCACAACTTGTTTTCCCCAACTGATGAACATTCTTTCAGATTCCCATTCTTTCCCACCATAAAAAGAGCTGTTATAAATATCTTTGCACAGTCTTGTTCCCTTTTCTTCGAACTCTTAGGAATACAAACCTAGTATTGATATTGTTGGGTCAAAGGATATACATGCTTTTATGGCCCTTTGGGCATGGTTCCAAAATGTTTTCTAGAAATGGTATCATTTCACAGCTCCACTAATTGTGTAATAGAGTCCAAATTTTCCTACATTATCTCCAACATTTATCATTGTTCTTTACTCTCATATTAGACAGTCTGATAGGTGTGAGGTGGTACCTCAGAGTTGTTTCAATTTTTATTTTTTTAATTAATAGTGATTTAGAGCATCTGTTCATATAAATAAAGACAGTTTTAATTTCTTTATCTGTTAAATATCTGTTCATATTCTTTGACCATTTATCAATTGGAGAATGATTTTTTATTATAAATTTGATTCAGTTCTCTATGTATTTGAGAAATTATGTCTTTGTCAGACACTTGCTATAAACATGTTCCCCCAGTTTCCTTTGTTTCCCTTCTAATCTTGGTGGCATTGGTTTTATTTGTGCAAATGCCTTTTAATTTAATTATCTATTACATTATCTCAAAAGTTACCTATTTTACATCTCATAATGTTCTCTAAATTTTTTTAGTAATAAAATTCTGTTGTGTGGAGATGCAAAGCATGGAATCCTTGGAAAGGTACAGGGATAGCCTCACCCAGAATTCCAGGGGACCCCCCCCGGAGAACTTTGGGTGAGGGGGCAGTTGAGAAGGGTTGGAGTCAGTTATTTGGTGGAGGTTGAAGTGAGCAGACACTCTGCTTACTACTCAAGACTTAGGGGTTCACCTGAGGTGGCCATTGTAGCATAAGCTAGTGGTTTCTACTCATAAGGTTAGCCTGTTTGTTATTACTATTCTTCATTAATATAATTATACAATTACTTAGTGATTAGAGAGTAAAGATATTTATCAATAGCAAGAGAGCCAGTTTCAGTTAAGTGTTTCATCCCCTCCTGTGGGGAGGGGGAAGGGCAGCATCAACTTAACAGTTCAGGGTTTCCTCTCATTATCCTAAAACCTTCATTAACTTCTCTAGTTTTCCTTGTTATTACTTAATATAAAGTTTATCTTCAAATCTGGGCCTGATAATTATTTGTAAAAGATACTCACAACTCAGTCTGAACATCTAGTTTGAATCCTGTTGGCTGCCAGTTTAAGAAGATCTTCTCTGTCCTCAAATGTTAGATAGCTAGCTTCTATATCTCCTCTAACTGACCTGAGAGGAATAAAAATTAAAGAAAAGGAACATTATTGGGGTTTCAGCCAAAACAGAAACTTACCAGAAGAATCTTATTCCTGTCTTCTTTATCAACTGAAGCAGAAGCAGTTAGAGGGGGAGGGGCTTGAGAATCAGGAGTGTTTAGCCCCCTCCTTTCCTCACTGAAGCCTGTCAATCTCTGGCTCTTGACTTAAAGCTTTATTTGGCCCTGAAACATTTATCTGTTTCTCCAAACTATCTGTTATTATCATCATAACACTTCTTCCTTTCTCCATAGGTCTGGCAGGTAAAACTATTTTATTATTCCATAATATATTTATGGTATCATCTTTTGTTTCTAAATCATGTATCCATTTTGATTTTACCTCAGATAATGACATGATGTTTTGGCCTATGCCTAATTTCTGCAATATTATTTTCTAGTTTTCTCAGCAGTTTTTTTCAAACAGTGAGTTCTTCTTCCAAAAGTTTGTATCTTGGGTTTGTCAAATTTTATGTTACTACAATCATAAGTTACTATGTATTGAGGATCTAATCTATTCCAACGATCCACTTTTAGTCAGTACCAGCCAGGTTGATGGTTGCTGTTTTATGGTACAGTCTGAGATATGAGAGAGTGAGGCAACCTTTCATTTGTTTCCATTAATTCCCTTGATGTTCTTGGCCTTTTGTTCTTCTAGATGAATATTTTTTTTACCACCAGAAAAGGCATTCCATTATCTGTATTGTTGCTTCCAACTAGATTTTGGATTCCTTGAAATTTAAGAAAATATTGCTTTTTTATTAGTAGTGACAGCACCTTCATGATAATGTAAGCATTTGGTAAATGTTTTTGCATTCAATTAATCAACAAACATTTATTATCTGCCTACTTTGTGCCAGTACTTGGGATACAGTAGTTGGGATACAGACAAAAATGACAGTCATTCTCCTTGAGAAGCTTCCATTATATACCGAAAATGAGAGAGTTGTAAGAAAAAAGGAAAAAAAAAGAATTGTGAGTCTAACCAAAGGGATTAATCCTTATTTCTTTGTTCTTTACTTACCTTGAGAATTTGGGTAGGATGATAGAAATAGTCATTGTAAATGAGAACTTATTCAAGAGAGGTGGTGAAAAAGATTAAAAAATACATGACAGGAGAATATATGAAATAGTCAGGCAATAACCACTTATATGCCAGATACTATGTAACAGAGGTAAAAAAGGAAGAATGAGGAAAAAACAATGGCCAGTTAATGTGCTTCATGGATATCCTTGCATGCTTCAGAGAATGAGAGAAAAAGATCTCAACTTGTGGGATGGATTCCCAATGGTGGATTTCTGAATATAAATAGACCCACAATGGATGGTTTTAGTCTGTATCATTAAAGGTGAAGATGCATGTGCCCATGAGATCATAAGTCTATCAGAGTATTGCTTTTACCCCAACTACTCTCACCATCCTCAAATATATAAACTTCTCATAAGAACACAATTAGAATAGTTCTAAATTGGAATGAGAGAAGAAAAATAGCTGTACTACCCAAGAACCAAAACATATACATTCAATCACACATAAAGAATCTGTACAGCACAGAGCACATAGTAGGTGCTTGATGAATTTTTATTAAAGTTTAACAAATAAATATTTGACCAAATGAATGAAAAGAAGATAACTTTTGTGCATTATTTCTATAGAGGTTAGGAAGTTTGGCTGTGGACCACATAATAATATTAGTATTCCTAACCTGTTTTGTGTAACGTGTAGTAAAATCTTTTACACAAAAGAGCAATATGGGAATTGAGGAAAAATTAATTTAATGCTATATCATTTGGTTTTTAATAATGATATGTAACATATGCTTTTTGGTTTAAATCTCCTCCTACTTCCTAATCAAGCTTAAAAAAAAGCCTCTGCCATTTGCCAAGAGTGCCATGATATTAATCTCTGACAAAGCCTGTGTCCTTTTTCTTATTTAAACTATTAAAAAAAACCAAAAACAACTAACTTGGGCTAGTCCCAAATATGAAAAATTACTTGGGCATCCTTATCCCCTTCATTAAGGTTTGTGGTGGTTGGCTCATGAAAGTGAAACCAAACCAAAGTGAAGCAGTTTTCCTAGCCTAGATTGCTGTAGGACACTGAACTCTCTTGATCAAATCAGGTCTTAGATAACCTCTCCTGCCTAGTGATGGAAGGGATTGAGAACTCTTAGTTCATCTCCTCATTTAGGTTCCACAAATTAGAGTTCCATTTTCCTGTTCAGGGGAGGGCCCAATGAAGTGCTATCAGGAAGACAATGAGCCCTTTAAGATGATCCAAGACCCCTTGTCTATGTCTTTGTTTACCAAGAGAAATCACTGGTAATCGATTTATTGATTACTGCTAGGCTAGTTAAAAGGTGATTTTACATATCCTGACCCCCAAAATTATATTCATCATAGAATAAAGCACAATAATATCCTTGATATTAATCAAGCTCTTATCAATAGGAAGTATTGAGATTACTATTTTTTCACTTTATAAATGAGGGAAAAGAAAATATACACAATAAAATAATTTGTAATTTCCATAGTAATTTTCTTCAGTTCGATGTCCTTATATGCCTATTATCTTTTTGGTATTTTCAATATCCCTTTGAATCAAAGTGAGATAGAAGTCATTTGTACATGTTATTTAAGTAAAATCTTATAATAAGTCATTGTCTAGACTAATACTAGATTCTAAACATTTTCTTCCACATCATTGCTCCATCCATGTAGAATATCCTTGTCTTCAAGATTCATATAAATATTTTTTATTGAATACTGAAAATTTTCAAGACATCCTTAGATTCACACTTCCCCCAAAGAAATTATGAGCAGCTTCAATAGCCAAACAATATGTATCTTATGTAGGGTTTTGATCTAGACACTCATTCAAACATGCGTTATTCAGCCCAGCTCTTATTATATAAACTGTAAAACAATAATGGCTTATTAAATGATTAATTTTAAGAACAAAGCAACCAATGTACTATATTTCAGCTCAGAAATGTAATTATGCTCCTTCCATGCTTAACTTAATACCATCAGACTGAATAGAGAATGAGATGCTTTGGTAATGACATTGTTGGGTTGTGCCTGACTGAATTTTTCCAATAAAATAACTTGACACAATAGAGAAAGGATTTTTACAGTAAGTTAAAAGTTAAATTCCCAAGGAATAATATTTGTCTAATTACCTGAAAATGGCAGTGTTCTTTCTCATCTTTCTCACTGCAGAACTGAACAAAACCTTCTCAAAAGAGAAAATAAATTCCACTGAATAGAGCAAACTGAATGTGATTATTTAAAATGTTATATATATATATATATATATACACACATATATATATATATATATTTAATGATGAAGGGTTTCAGAATTCTGAGCAAACTAGGAGAAGAAATGCTCTCTTAACATTTCCCTAGCACAGTTTAGGTGTGTGAGCAAATCATGGGAATCTGCCCTTTCCACCCCCACTCTTCACTACCAGTCTCTGAGGATGCTTTCTAAACTATTGCAGGATTGGAAAATGATTCCATTCTCTCTACTGTAAGGTTTAAATTTAGGTTTTATACTAAATAAGAGAGTTATTAAGTAATATTGTGGTCCCCAATTNATATATATATATAAACATAAACATATGTTTACATATAAATATAAACATAAATAAATATAAACATAAAAATATGTTTACATATAAACATGAAAAAATGTTATATATATATATATATATATATATATATATATATATATATATATACACACATATATATATATATTTAATGATGAAGGGTTTCAGAATTCTGAGCAAACTAGGAGAAGAAATGCTCTCTTAACATTTCCCTAGCACAGTTTAGGTGTGTGAGCAAATCATGGGAATCTGCCCTTTCCACCCCCACTCTTCACTACCAGTCTCTGAGGATGCTTTCTAAACTATTGCAGGATTGGAAAATGATTCCATTCTCTCTACTGTAAGGTTTAAATTTAGGTTTTATACTAAATAAGAGAGTTATTAAGTAATATTGTGGTCCCCAATTTAAAAATATTATAGCTTAATTCAAAATGACTTTTAGCAGCTTTTATTTACAAAGAGGTGTAAAGAGAGAAAGTGGAAATGTAGAAAAGAGAGAGAGCCTTAACGAGGCTACCAGCCCTTCTTTGGTGAGGTCTAGCTTGGCCCTAGCAGGAACTTCCCCATGTCCAATCTCCAGAAGGAGCCCTCAGCCAAAAGTCCACCAGGTCAGCCTCCTCCAAAGGCAAGGCAAGAATCTCAGCCACTCACCCAGCAAATCAATGCATGATCCAGGGAGAAAGTCTCCTCTGAATGCCAGGAAAGGGAATCTCAGCCACTGACTCCAAACTCCAGGAAAGGAATGGAATCTCCCATGTTGGTCTCTTTTTATACCCCTTTTCCCATCACTTCCTGTCTCTCCTTCTCTTCTCAGAAACAAATTGCTGCCTTTTGGTAACCTTAATGGTAAGTAGGGATACTTTAAGTTTTTGATTTGATTAGCTAAAAATAATTGAGGGGAGAGTTAATCCCATTTTCACACTACTGATAATTGTTGTTTTGAGTTTAGCTGTGATATTTATGTATTTTATGCCATCAAGACTACAAAACAACCTATGGTATAGATGTTAATGATATTATTGATCATCCCCATTTTGCAGGTGACTAGAACAAGATTGAGAAGCTAAGTGCTTTGCCCATCATTGCATAGGAGGTGGTTGTCAAAAGCAAGGTGTTTTGAGTCCAACACCATCATTCTATCAACTACAGTAGTATTTTGAAAACTTTTTTACCTCACATTCTTAACAGCAAAAAAAGGTGGACAACTCTTCAAATACCTGTGTAATTTTCATCATTATATACAAATTTTCTAATGCACTCAGGTGGCATTGCATATGGAGTAAAAGACCTGAACTCAGAAAAAGCTGAGTTCAAATTTAACCTCAGAAATTACTTCACAAGGCAGCAAGAATATATTAAACAAAATTTAAAAAATGAAAAATTTGAGGAGAAAATGAAACACCTCATTGATTCAACCAAAGTTCTGGAGAACAGAGCCAGAAGAGACAACTTAAGAATTATTGGTTTACCAGAACATCATGATAAAGGAAAAAGTTTAGATAGCATCTTACAAGCAATTATCAGAGAAAATTGCTCTGAAGTTCTCAAACAAGAGGGAAAAGTGGAAATTGAAAGAATCCACAGATAATCTCCTACATTTAATCCACAACTGACAACTTCCAGGAACATTATAGCCAAATTCAAAAACTACCAGACAAAGGAAAAAATATTTCCAGCTGCTAAAAAGAAGTCATTCAGATATCATGGAACCACACTTGGGATAAATAGGATCTGGTTGCATCTACATTGAAGGACCAGAAGGCATGGAAAACAGTATTCCAGAAAGCAAGAGAATTGGGTCTACAACCAAGAATCAACTATCCAGCAAAACTAACTATTTTATTGCAGGGAAAAGTATGGTCATTCAGTAAAATCAAGGACTTTCAAACATTCATCAATAAAAAACTGGATTTAAACAGAGAGTTTGCTGCCCAAACCCAGAACTCAAGAGAATCAACATAAGGTAATTAAGAGAATGGGGGGAGGAGAAAAAAATTCTTTTTTTTAAGGGATCCAACAAGTTCAATCAATTTGTATCCCAAGAAGAAAAGAAGATATTGGCAAATATTAAAAATTGTTATTAGCAACAGGGTAACTAGAAGAAGTTTACATAGAGGGAACAGGGATAAACTGTATAGGATGAAATGTCAAGGAATACACACACACACACACATATATATATATATGTATGTATGTATGTATGTATGTATGTATGTATGTATAAATATATACAAAACTGAGTGGGGAAAGAAGTCAATAACAAGAAAAATAGGAAAACAAACAAAAAAGAAAAATTTTATATTCCATAAAGAAGCGCATCGGACCAACAGGGAAAAATAACAATACACTGTAAGGGTAAAGAGGTTGGAGAGAGGAGATAATCAATACTTAAATGCATTGAAATCAACTTAAAGAGAGGAGAACAATCAGATCCATTGGGTCAGAGAATTGATTCACAACCTATAGAGAAGTATAAGGGTAACAAACAGACTGGTGGGGAGGGAAGCAATACTAGGGAGGGAGAGGGCTTGGTGGGGAGTACAGTGTAGCTTTAAAGAAGAAAAAGAGGGGAATAAGAAGGGAGGGGGGAGAAAGGGAAGTACATCAATGTAGGGGAATATAGGAACTGATTAAAAACAAAACACTGGTAGAGAAGGAAATAGTGAAAGAAGAAAGAACAGGAATAGGAGAGAGAATCAAAATGTCTAGGAATACACAGTTGATAATTATAACTCTGAATGTGAATGGGATGAATTCACCCATAAAACGGAAGCAAATAGCAGAGTGGATTAGAAACCAAAATTCTACCACATGTTGTCTACAAAAAACACACATGACACAGACAGACATGCATAGAGTGAAAATGAGGGGACAGAGCAAAATCTATTGGGCTTCAAATGAGAAAAAGAAGGCTATCATGATCTATGACAGAGCCAAAGTAAAAATAGATAAGGTTAAAATAGATAAGGAAGGTAACTACATCCTAATAAATTAGAGTTAATAGATATATGGAAAAAAATTAAGAGGGACAAAAAGGAATACATGTTCTTTTCAACCTATCATGGAACATTCACAAAGATAGACCATGTAATAGGGCATAATGCAATAAAAATAGTTATTAGTAAGAATACATGGAGAGGCAAACCAAAACTAATTGGAAATTAAATAATATGATTATCTAAAATAATTTAGTGAAAGAACAAATCAAAAAAAGAATTAATAATTTCATTGAAGACATTGACAATGATGAGACATCTTACTCAAACTTATGGGATGTAGCCAAAGCAGTTCTAAGGGGAAAATTTATATCACTGAGTGCATATATTAACAAGTTAGGGAGGGCAGAGGTTAATGAATTGGGCATGCAACTTAAAAAACTAGAAAATGAACAAATTAAAAATCCTCAGATGAAAACTAAATTAGAAATACTAAAAATCAAAGGAGAAATTAATAAAATCGAAAGTAAAAGAACTATTGAATTAATATATAAGACTAGAAGCTGGAATTTTGATAAAACAGATAAAATAGACAAAGTACTGGTAAATCTAATGTTAAAAAGGAAAGAAGGAAACCAAATTAACAGTATCAAAGATGAAAAGGGAGACCTTACCTCTAATGAAGAGGAAATTAAGGAAATCATTAAAAACTATTTTGCCCAATTATATGGCAATAAATATAGCAATCTTGGTGATATGGATGAATATTTACAAAAATATAAATTGCCTAGATTAACAGCAGAAGAAATAGAATACTTAAATAATCCAATATCAGAAAAAGAAATTGAATAAGCCATCAAAGAACTCCCTAAGAAAAAATCACCAGGGCCTGATGGATTCACAAGGGAATTCTATCAAACCTTCAAAGAACAATTAATCCCAATACTATACAAATTATTTAATATAATAATCAAAGAAGGGGTCCTACCAAATTCCTTTTATGACACAAATATGGTACTGATTCCAAAGCCAGGTAGATCAAAAACAGAGAAAGAAAACTATAGACCAATTTCCTTAATGAATATAGATTCAAAAATCTTAAATAGAATACTAGCAAAAAGACTCCAACAAGTGATTGAGAGGGTTAGCCATCATGATCAGGTAGGATTCATACCAGGAATGCAAGGATGGTTCAACATTAGGAAAACCATCTACATAACTGACCACATCAACAAGCAAACCAACAAAAACCACATGATTATCTCAATAGATGCTGAAAAAGCCTTTGACAATATATAACAACTATTCCTACTGAAAACACTAGAAAGTATAGGAATAGAAGGTCCTTTCCTAAAATAATAAGCAGCATATATATCTTAAACCATCAAAAAACATCATATGCAATGCAGATAAATTAGAAGCCTTTCTAGTAAGATCATGTGTGAAACGAGGATGTCCATTATCACCTCTATTATTTAACATTGTACTAGAAACACTAGCCATAGCAATTAGAGAAGAAAAAGAAATTGAAGGTATTAAAATAGGCAATGAGGATACTAAGCTATTGCTCTTTGCAGATGATATGATGGTCTACTTTAAAAATCATAGAGAATCAACTAAAAAGCTAATAGAAATAATCAACAACTTTAGCAAAGTTGCAGGATGCAAAATGAATGCACATTAATCATCAGTATTTCTATATATTTCCAACACATCACAACAGCAAGAGATAGAAAGAGAAACACCATTTAAAATCACTCTAGACAATATAAAATACTTAGGAATCTATCTACCAAAACAAACACAGGAATTATACCAATACAACTACAAAACAATTTCCAAACTATTAAAACTAGATGCAAACAACTGGATAAACATTGACTGCTCCTGGGTAGGATGAGCTAACATAATAAAAATGACCATTCTATGCAAATTAATTTACGTATTTAGTGTCATACCTATCAAACTACCAAAAAAACTTTTTTACTGAATTAGAAAAAAACTATAACAAAGTTTATTTGGAATAACAAAAGATCAAGAATATCAAGGGAAATAAAGAAAAAAACATGAAGGAAGGTGGCCTAGCAGTACCAGATATTAAGCTATACTATAAAGCAGTGGTCATCAAAAACAATATGATACTGACTAAGAGACAGAAGAGAGGATCAGTGGAATCAATGGAATAGACTTGGAGTAACTGACATCAGAGAGACAGTATATGATAAACCCAAAGAGCCTAACTTTTGGAACAAAAATCCGCTATTTCACGAAAACTGCTGGGAAAGTTGGAAAATAATATGGGAGAGATTAGGTTTAGATCAACATCTCACACCCTACACCAAGATAAATTCAGAATGGGTGAAACACTTGAATATAAACAAGGAAACTATAAGTAAATTAAGTGAACACAGAATACTTGTCAGATCTCTGGGAAAGGAAAGATTTTAACACCAAGCAAGAGTTAGAAAAAAATTACAAAATGTAAAATGAATAATTTTGATTATATTAAATTAAAAAGTTTTTGTTCAAAGAAAAACAATACAACCAAAATCAGAAGGGAAACAACAAACTGGGAAAAAATCTTTATACAAAAAATTCTGACACAGGTCTAATTTACTCAAATATACAAGGAGTTAAATCAATTGAATAAAAAATCAAGCCATTCCCCAATTGATAAATGGGAAGAGATATGAATAGGCAATTTTCAGATAAATAAATTAAAAGTATCAATAAGCACATGAGAAAGTGTTCTAAATCTCTAATAATTAGAGAAATGCAAATCAAAACAACTCTGAGGTATCACCTCACACCTAGGAGATTGGCTAAAATGATAGCAGGGGAGAGTAATGAATGTTGGAGGGGATGTGGCAAAATTGGTACATTAATGCACTGCAGGTGGAGCTGTGAACTTATCCAACCATTCTGGATGGCAATTTGGAATTATACCCAAAGAGTGATAAACAAAAGCCTGCCCTCTGATCCATCTATACTATTACTAAGTTTGTATCCCAAAAAGATCATAAATAAACAGACTTGTACAAAAATATTTATTGCTGAGCTCTTTGTGGTGGCAAAAAACTGGAAAGTGAGGGTATGCCCTTTAATTGGGGAATGGCTGAACAAATTGTGGTATATGTTGGTGATGGAATACTATTGTGCGCAAATGAATAATAAACTATAGGAATTCCATTTGAGCTGGAAAGACCTCCAGGAATTGATGCAGAGTGAAAGGAGCAGAGCCAGAATAATTTGTACACAGAGACTGATACACTGTGATAAAATCGCAGGTACTGGACATCTGTAGTAGCAGCAATGTAATGACCCAGGACAATTCTGAGGAATTCATGGAAAAGAACAATAACCACTTTCAGAGGAAGAACTACAGGAGAGGAAACACAGAATAAAAACAACTGCTTGAACACTTGGGTTGATGAGGACATGATTAGGGACATAGACCCGAAAGGACTACATTAATGCAACTATCAATAATATGTAAATATGTCTTGATTGATGACACTTGTTAAAACCAGTGGAAATGCTATTTAGCTATGGGGAGAGAGCTTGAGGGGGTGAAGGGGAAAGTAAAAAGATGAATCATGTAACCATGGAAAATTTTTCTAAAAATAAAAAATTAATAAAAAAAACCAAAGCTTTCCTCAAATACTTTCTAGCTATGTGACCCTGCACAAGTCATTTAAACTCTGTTTTTCTCAGTTGTAAAATGAGTATAATAACTCCAATCTTTTCAGAGCTGTTCTAAGGATCAAGTGGGATAATAATTGTCAAGTGAGTAGTACATATATTCTTATTCCTTTTTTCTTCCCCCTTTTTATTAATTATACTGATAATTAAAAAGAAATTTTACAAAAAAATATGTTTATAAAAGGATCAGAGACGATAGAAGAGTATAGGCATTTATCAAATATAGGAGTTACATGATCAGGTCTGTGTTTTAGGGGAAAAATATTTTGACAGCTGTGTAGAGAAAGAATTAGTTTGAGAAGATGTTGAGAAGACCAGTTGGCTCCTTTGCTAGTCCAGGTGAGAGGTGGTAGGAACCTAGATTTGCCTGTTACCTGTGTGAAGAAAGAACAAGGCAAATTCTAGGGATAATGTTATGAGATTTAATAAGTGACTGAATAGATAAAGTGAAGGAATATTAAGAGTTGAAAGTAAGAGTGTCACCCTGCAGGATTGGAAGAATGGCGGTTCCATCTACAAGAGCAGGGAAATGGTGAGAGATTAAGTTTTGCAGGACAAACATGAAAAGAGATTGGCAAGATAGGTCACAATCCATCCATACTTGCTGATCCCCAGGGATTTTCATTGTTCTACTCAAAATTAAAGGGAGAATGGGTATTTGGTCTCTAGTCATTGCCCTGGAGTGCAGTGCCAGGGGTTGATGCCTAACAAATCAAGTAGGATTTGGGCAATGGGGAGTATTATAAGGAAGAGGTAAATAGAGTAAGATAAATTGAAGGTGTGCAGAAGACAGATGCATGAGACCTACAGGGAAAGATCCTGGAATGCTTGAAGGAAGGGTTAAGCTAAAACTCAGGGACTGTTAGGGGTCTGTCTCTCTCTGGATGTGAACCTGCAGGGAGTGGTTGCCAAGTCCTGAAGGTTTGATCCTGACCGTGCTGCTGACCTGGTTGCTGTGTGTTTATTTAAGACATCATAGACTCATTTTCTGATTACCTGAAACCATAGCCTTGTACTTCCCTAAATCATAGCCCTGAGATTTTTATTAAGTTTTATTGAAAATCAGTATCAGAGAAGGGAACTTCTTTCACCTACAAGGAAATTTCCTCTCTAGGCTTTAGTCCCTGACCTGTAAAATACCAGAGCTAGAGATGGGATGCAGGTAGGAAGAGTGGAATATATTATCTCTAATATCCCTTCACCTATAAATCTATGATCCTGCCAAGAACAGTTTCTTTTACATAGTTCTGTTTTATTCTAATCTAGTCTAGCTAACTTACTCATCAAAGTCTAATGTTAAGGAGATTTAGTTTATTATCTTAAGAATGTTTGTTGTCAGACTATGTTATATTTGTCTCATAAAAGAAGATAACAAAAATGTTCACCTTTTGAACCAAAGGAAAACTAAGAAAATAGAACATGGAATTAGCATATGCAAATAGCCAGAGTGAATCATTCAATCACTTACTATGTTCCTAGCATTTGACAAAACATTTCATTAGATACAAAGACAAGAGTGAAACTGTCCTTGCTCTTGAGGATTGGATTCTTTAGGACTAAATAATAACGAATGAATTGTCCTGAGTGATGTGTTTTTTTGTACCTAAGTCATTTTGAAGGAATCCAACTCCCTGCAGTGTTTGGAAGATTACCTCAAGAGGTATGACGTCCACTGAGTCCTCCAGAAGAATGTTCCTTTGTCCAAATAGACAATGGATTCCTATAAACTCTCTGTTCCTTAGATACTTATGAGAATAGGATTAGGAGTTTTGCTTATCAAAGCTTCAAAAAGAGCCTGGACATAAGAGGAAAGGAGAAAGAAAGTGTAAGAGTCTTGGCTAAGATTGTTTGTAGCCTGTTCAATGTCTTATCACAGAATTTGACTTTATATATACTTATACAGTATTTCTGATTTGTTTTGACTTATAAGGTTAAAGTGGTCTCTTGGGAATCCTGGGCTTGAGCATTACTATTTAATTGGTCCCAGCCTCTCTAGCCTTTAATCCCCTCCTGAATACTAGTGCTATTCCTCTCACTTCTCAGTGTATATTTGCATTTGTATGTTCTACAAGTATAAGACCATGGATTTAGAGACAAAATTGATGTTAGAGTCCATCAAATATAAACAACTCATTTTGCCTACATCCAAGCTGATTCTCAAATGGGTTGGATTTCCTAGGATCAAAGGACTAGGAAGTTTCAACAATGAGATTTGAACCCAGGTCTTCCTGATACCTAGTCTAATATTTAATCCAATATGTCACTTTATATCTCAAATTCATCATGTCCACAAAGGTTCACACCTTGAGTCTGTCACTTATCCAGTCATATATCTAACTCTACCTGACCCCACAGACTTTGTCTATTGGGTTTTCTTAGCAAAGACACTAGAATGATTTGCCACATCCTTCTCCAGTATGTCTCCATTTTAGATGAGATACTGAGGCATATAAGGATTAAGTGACTTGCCCAGTATCTAAATCTGAATCTAAAATTCAGATCTTCCTGATTCCAGACCCAGCGTTCTATCCAATGTACCACCTAGCTGCCTTGTTATGTCGAACTCTTCATGACCCCATTTGGGGTTTTCTTGGCAAGGATACTAGAGTGGTGTGTCATTTCTTTCTCCAACTCATTTTACAAATAAAGAACTGAGGCAAACAGAATGAAGTGACCAGTCTAGGGTTACACAGCTAGTGTCTTAGGTTAGATCTGTACTTAGAAAGATGAATCTTCCTGACTACAGGCCTTGTGTTCTGTACTACCTAACTGATGTAACAAACTTGGAATCATCCTCAGCTCTTCATTCTCAGTGACTCCCCATATCAAATTGATTGTCAAACCTTGTGGATTCTAGAACTCAATATTTCTTCTCTTACTGGAGAAACTAGGTGGCAAAATTGATAAAACACTGGGCTAGGAGTGAGGAATATCTTAATTAAAATTTGGCTTCAGACATTTGCCTCAATTTCATCTGTGAAATGGGAATAATATTGGCACCTGCATCCCAAGGTCAATTTGAAGATTAAATGAAAGAATATTTGTAAAGTGCTTAGCATAGTGCCTAGTGTATAATAGGCCCTATATAAATATTAGCTATTATTATTATTCTCTCTAGTTATACCAAAAACACTTTATTTCAGGTCTGCAGTTTTCCTTTCTTAAAAATTTTAATAGTCCCTTAATTAGTTTCCTATAGTCTATCTCGTGGACAGATAGGTGGCTCAGTGGATCGAGCTTTAGGTCTGGAGTCAGGAAGATCTGAATTAAAATCCAGTTTCACATACTTACTAGCTATGTGACCCTGAGAAAGTCACTAAACCTGTTTGCCTTAATCTAGTAGAGAAGGAAATGGCAAAGCACTCCTTTATCTTTGTCAAGAAAAATACATGAATAGCATTGGCATAGTATTGTCCATGGAGTCACAAAGAGTTGGACATGACTGAACAACAACAACAAAATTGGTCCCTCACCTCCTCCCATTTATTCTCCATAATCTTTCATGACCATGTCACTCCTCTGAAAAAACAAACAAACAAAAAACTCACTGTTGCCTTTAAATTAAACTAGAAGCTTCTCTATATTGCATTTAAAGCCTTTTGAAACCCACCTACATTTTATTTACACATTAGTCTTCTTCAAGCCTTCTATATTCTGTGACATTCTATCTTACGCTTCAGTGTGAGTCACAAAAAGCTTCCTTATTTCCACCCTTGTCTCCTTCAAGGTTCAGTTCAAGTACCATCTCCTTCAAGAGACCTTTTTCTGATCCTCCCAGTTGCTACTGCTCCCACCTCCATCACTATATATCTGTGTATGCATGTTTGTATATATGTATGGGAATATAGAGATATGTGTATGCCTGTGAACCTGCGTATAGGAATAGAAGGGCCTTTCCTAAAAATAATAAAGAGTATATACCTAAAACCATCAACAAGCATCATATGCAATGGGGATAAATCAGAAGCCTTCCCAATAAGATCAGGAGTAAAACAAGGATGCCCATTATCACCTCTGTTATTCAACATAGTACTAGAAACACTAGCAGTTGCAATTAGAGAAGAAAAAGAAATTGAAGGTATCAAAATAGGCAAGGAGGAGACTAAGTTATCACTCTTTGCAGATGATATGATGGTATACTTAAAAAATCCTAGAGAATCAACTAAGAAGCTTGTAGAAATAATCAACAACTTTAGCAAAGTGGCAGGATACAAAATAAATGCACATAAATCATCAGCATTTCTATATATTTCCAACATATCACAGCAGCAAGAAGTAGAAAGAGAAACACTATTTCAAACACCCGAGACAATATAAAATACTTAGGAATCTATCTACCAAAACAAACACAGCAATTTAATGAAAACAACTACAAAACACTTTCCAAACCAATAAAACTGGATCTAAACAATTGGAAAGCCATTGATTGCTCATGGGTAGGTCGAGCTAACATAATAAAAATGACAATTCTACCCAAATTAATTTACCTATTTAGCGCCATACCTATCAAGCTACCAAAAAACTTCTTTACTGAATTAGAAAAAACTATAACAAATTTCATTTGGAATAACAAAAGATCAAGAATATCAAGGGAAATAATGAAAAAAAATGTGAAGGAAGGGGGCCTGGCAGTACCAGATATTAAACTATACTATAAAGCAGCAGTCATCAAAACAATATGGTACTGGCTAAGAGATAGAGAGGAGGATCAATGGAATAGACTGGGGATAAATGACATCAGCAAGACAGTGTATGATAAACCCAAAGAGCCCAACTTTTGGGACATGAATCCACTATTTGACAAAAACTGCTGGGAAATTTGGAAAACAATATGGGAGAGATTAGGTCTAGATCAACATCTCACACCCTACACCAAGATAAATTCAGAATGGGTGAATGACTTGAATATAAAGAGGGAAACTATAAATAAGTTAAGTTAACACAGAATAGTATACTTGTCAGATCTATGGGAAAGGAAAGACTTTAAAACCAAGCAAGAGTTAGAGAAAATTACAAAATGTAAATTAAATGGTTTTGATTATATTAAACTAAAAAGCTTTTGTACAAACAAAAACAATGTAGTCAAAATCAGGAGGGAAACAACAAATTGGGAAAAAATCTTTATAACGAAAAACTTGGACAGGGGTCTAATTACTCAAATATACAAGGAGTTAAAGCAAATGTATAAAAAAATCAAGCCATTCCCCAATTGATAAATGGGGAAGAGACATGAATAGGCAATTTTCAGGTAAAGAAATCAAAAGTATCAATAAGTACAAGAGAAAGTGTTCCAAATCTCTAATAATTAGAGAAATGCAAATCAAAACAACTCTGAGGTATCACCTCACACCCAGCAGATTGGCTAAAATGAAAGAAGGGGAGAATAATGAATGTTGGAGGGGATGTGGCAAAATTGGGACATTAATGCATTGCTGGTGGAGTTGTGAACTGATCCAGCCATTCTGGCTGGCAATTTGGAATCATGCTCAAGGGGCTATAAAAGAATGCCTGCCCTTTGATCCAGCCATACCTTTGTTGGGTTTGTACCCCAAAGAGATCATAGATAAACAGACTTGTATGAAAATATTTATAGCTGCGCTTTTTGTGGTCGCAACAAACTGGAAAAGGAGGGTATGTCCTTCAATTGGGGAATGGCTGAACAAACTGTGGTATATGCGGGTGATGGAATACTATTGTGCTAAAAGGAATAACAAACTGGAGAAGTTCCAGGCGAACTGGAGAGACCTCTGGGAACTGATGCAGAGCGAAAGGAGCAGAGCCAGAAGAACATTGTACACAGAGACTGATATACTGTGGTAAAATTGAATGTAATGGACTTCTGTACCAGCAACAGTGTAATGACCCAGGGCAGCTCTGAGGGATTTATGGTAAAGAAAACTACCCACATTCAGAGGAAGGACTGCAGGAGAGGAAACACATAAGAAAAGCAACTGCTTGAACGTATGGGTCGGGGTGGACATGATTGGGGATGTGGACTCGAAATTACCACACCAAAGCAACCACCAACAATATGGAAATAGGTCTTGATCAAGGACACATGACAAAACCAGTGGAAATGTGAATTGGCCATGGGTGGGGGGAGTGTGGAGGGTGAAGGGGAAAGTAGGAGCATGAATCATGTAACCATGTTAAAAATGATTATTAATAAATGTTTTAAAAAAAGTAAAATTGGCCAAATAGAAAGATATGTGTCAAGAAAAGAATTTCTTAAAAAGCAGAATTGGTTGGCTCTATGAAAAAAAGGTGCAAAAATTCACTGAGAAAAAATAATTCTTTATAAAGTAGATTTGGTCAAATGAAAAAAAAATGAACAAAAAACCCCCACTAAAGAAAATCATGATTTTAAAATTAGAATTGGGAAAGTGGAAACTAATGAATTCATGAGAATCTGGAAACAGTCAAACAAAATTAAAAAAATGAAAAAAATAGAAGAAAATAAGAAATATGTCATTGGAAAAATAACTGACATGCAAAATAAATCAAGGAGAGAGAAGCAAAGAATTATTGGATTTCCTGAAAGCCATGATCATAAAAAAGATCTTAGACATCATCTTTTAATGAATTATCAAGGAAAACTGCTCTGATATTCTAGAACTAGAGGGTAAAATAGAAATTTGAAAAATCCATTGATCACCTTCTGAAAGTGATCCCCCAAAAAAATAACTGCTAGGAATATTATAGCCAAATTCCAGAGCTCTCAGGTCAAAGAAAAATTATTGCAGGCAACTAAAAAGAAATAATTCAAATATAGTGGAGCCATAGTAAGGATATCACCAGAATAATAGCTTCTACACTAAAAAAATCAGAGGGCCTAGAATATGAAATTCCAGAGGACAAAGTAGCTAGGACTTCAACCAATAATCACTTATGTAACAAAACTGAGCATAACCCTTCAGGTCAAAAATGGGAATTAAAAAAAAATAGAACATTTTCAAACATTCCTGATGAAAAGACCAGAACTGAATAGAAAATTTGGCTATTGAATACCAGACTCAAGAAAAGCATAAAAACGTAAACAGAAAAGTGAAACCAAAACATTAGATGAGGTTCAACTCTTTACATAACTACATAGGGAAATGATGCTTATAATTCCAAAGAATTTTATCATTATCAAGGAAGTTAGAAGTATACTGAAACAGAAGGCAAGGGTGTGGGTTGAATATCATGAGATTATATTAAAAATAAAATTAAGTCATGTGAAAGAGGAATGCATTGGGAGAAGGGCAAAGAGAAAATATAATGGAGTAATTATCACACAAAAGATGCAGGAAAGAGTTTTTTACAGTGGAGGGGAAGATGGAGGAGATGGGGAGGGGAGCATGCGAATTTTATTCTCATAAAAATTGACACAATGATGGAACAAAATACACAACAAAGTGGGTATAAAGATCTATCTTACCTATAGGAACATAGGAGTGGGAAAGGGATAACAAAAGGGGTAGGAATAGATAGAAAAGAGGGAAAAGGGGAAGGTTTTCATCAAAAATTAAACAGGAGGGAGTAGGATGGAGATTCATACACAGTAACCATAGTGATGCAATATTTTACCAGTCTTTTTATTTTTAAATATTTATTAATATTTATTTTTTAGAAAAGTTAACATGGTTACATAATTCATGCTCTTACTTTCCCCTTCACCCCCTCGATTCCCCCCCCCCCGTGGCTGATGCATATTTCCATTGGTTTTAACATGTGTCATTTATCAAGACCTATTTCCAAATTGTTGATAGTTGCATTGGTGTGATAGTTTTGAGTCTACATCCCCAATCATGTCTGTCTCAAGCCACGTGTTCAAACAGTTGTTTTTCTTCTGTTTCCACTCCTGCAGTTCTTCTTCTGAATGTGGGTTGTGTTCTTTACCATAAATCCCTCAGAATTGTCCTGGGTCATTGCATTGCTGCTAGTACAGAAGTCCATTACATTCAATTTTACCACAGTGTATTGGTCTCTGTGTACAATGTTCTTCTGGTTCTGCTCCTTTTACTCTGTATCAATTCCTGGAGGTCTTTTCAGTTCACATGGAATTCCTCCAGTTTATTATTCCTTTGAGCACAATAGTATTCCATCACCAGAATATACCACAATTTGTTCAGCCATTCCCCAATTGAAGGACATACCCTCCTTTTCCAATTGGTTGCCACCACAACAAGCATGGTTATAAATATTTTCATACAAGTCTGTTTATCTATGATCTCTTTGGGGTAAAAACCCAACAATGGTATGGCTGGGTCAAAGGGCAGGCATTCTTTTATAGCCCTTTGAGCATAGTTCCAAATTGCCAGCCAGAATGGTTGGATCAGTTCACAACTCCACCAGCAATGCATTAATGTCCCAGTTTTGCCACATCCCCTCCAGCATTCATTACTCTCCCCTTCTTTCATTTTAGCCAATTTTCTAGGTGTGAGGTGATACCTCAGAGTTGTTTTGATTTGCATTTCTTTAATTATTAGAGATTTAGAACACTTTCTCATGTGCTTATTGATACCTTTGATTTCTTTATCTGAAATTTGCCTATTCATGTCTCTTGCCCATTTATTGATTGGGGAATGGCTTGATTTTTTATACAATTGGATTATGTAATAAGGGAATTTCAGGATGTAATAAGGGGGTTAGGCTAAGGGTAGTAGCTGGTTGGAATAGGGAATAAGGCAAGGCAAGGAATCAAAGTCAGGAGGTAATCAAGGGAATATTGCTGGGAAGTAATAGGGAAATCAAGGCAGAGGTATAGTTGGAATTGAGGATAGGCACTGTGGATAGGGTTTTGTGAATCCCTAAGGCAGTAAAGTGGATGAGGAAGGTACAATGGTGAAGGATGATAGTTGAGGTGAAAAGAGAAGTAAGGGGATGTCTGAGTCTGAGAATATAAACACTGAGGTATAAAGAGTTGCAAGGGAGAGGATGAGTTAATCTAAGGCAGGCAACAGCAGCAGGGAAACACAAACTGGATACTCAGGTTAAAGACAAAACACTGAGGGAAACAGACTGAACCCTTCAAGTAAAGGGGACACTTTTATAGAGCAAGGTTAGAGCCAGCCAAGAATGGCTTGAAACTGATTTGAGGCTTCTAGTAAGTTTCACAGGGTCACTAAGGAAGGGACTAGAGGAATTATTGAAATTACACTTCCTTCAAAATGGATACCTCCAGCTTTCCTCAAATTCCAGAGAGAATGTTGTTCCTCTCTCTCCTCCTCCCTCTCTTATTAATCAACTAATGAAGTAGCAAAAGGGTTTTGAGTAAAGACAAATGGGGTTTATTGTTTTTTCAGGGTTGATTGGAAAGGATAGAGGATATTAGATAACCCTAACAGCCGCCTTGAGAAAGCTTCAGGTGGGGAAAGGGAGACAGGAATGTGAGACTGAGTAGGGACCAGCCTACTCAGCCCCGAGAGAGAGTTTGTAGCCAAAAGGGATAGGAAACCTGGATACAATGATTCAATAGATAAGTTTGTAACAAGGGTAAGCCCTATTTGACTAAACTATTAAGATCTGAAACTAACACTCAGATCTACTCTCCTTTCAAAACTTCTCAGACATTCAGGTTTGGAAAATGAAGATGGGAATAAAGAAGGCTAGGGAGATTCAAAAGAATGAGCTAAACTAACAATTTTAAAGGAAAGCTGCAAAATATAGGCCAGGTTTCAATCCAAAGAAGGAGCTCAGATTGACCCTGATCCTCTCCACGAGTTCCCAGGGCCAACTGAACTTCCCAAGACTCCAAAACCTCACATCAACTGACAGAAGAACTCTGCAGAAAAGCCTGCAAGGCTGTTATGCCCCCTCTTTGCACCACATTTAACTCCTTGTATATTTGAGTAATTAGACTCCTGTCAGAGTTTTTTGTTATAAAGATTTTTTCCCCTTTTGTTGTTTCTCTTCTGATTTTCGCTACATTGTTTTTGTTTGTACAAAAGCTTTTTAGTTTGATATAGTCAAAATCATTTATTTTACATTTTGCAATTTTCTCTAACACTTGCTTGGTTTTAAAATCTATCGATTTTTTCTTAGGGAGTTCTTTGATGGCTTGTTCAATTTCTTTTTCTGATATGGGATTATTTAGGTATTCTATTTCTTCTGCTGTTAATATAGGCAGTTTATATTTTTGCAAATATTCGTCCATATCTCCTAAATTGTTATATTTATTGCCATATAATTGGGCAAAATAGTTTTTAATGATTGCCTTAATTTCCCCTTGATTAGAGGTGAGGTTTCCCTTTTCATCTTTGATACTGTCAATTTGGTTTTCTTCTTTCCTTTTTTTAATTAGACTGACCAGTACTTTGTCTATTTCATCTGTTTTTTTCAAAATACCAGCTTCTAGTCTCATTTATTATTCAATAGGTTTTTTTTTACTTTTGATTTAATTAATTTCTCTCTTGATTTTTAGTATTTCTAATTTAGTTTTCATTTACTTGCTTTCTAATTTTTTAAGTTGCATGCATCTCTGCCCTCCCTAACTTGTTTACACTCAAGGATATAAATTTCCCCCTGAGTACTGCCTTGGCTGCATCCCACAGAGTTTGGTAGGATGTCTAATCAATGTAATTCTCTTCAATGAAATCAAGTTTCTATGATTTCTTCTTTGACTAGCTGGTATTGGATAATCATATTATTTAATTTCCAATTAGTTTTTGATTTGCCTGTCAAAGTGCCCTTAATAAATGTTTTTTATTGTATTATGATCTTAGAAGGTTAAATTTATTATTTCTGCTCTTTTGCATTTGTTTGCAATGTTTCTATGCCCTATTACATGGTCAGTCTTTGTGAATGTACCATGTGCAGCTGAAAAGAAGGTGTATTGCTTTTTGTCCCTATTTATTTTTCTCCACATATCTATTAAATCTAATTTTTCTAGGAATTCATTCATCACTCTTACCTCTTTCTTATTCATTTTTTGGTTTGATATTTCTAGATCTGAAAGAGGAATAGTTAGATCTCCCATTAGTAGGTTTTACTATCTATTTCCTTCTTGAGATCTGCCAGTTTCTTCTTTATGAATATGGTTGCCATGCCATTTGGTGCATACACATTAAGCAAAGTTATTTCTTCATTGGCTATACTGCCTTTAATCAGGATGTAATGACCTTCCTTGTCTTTTTAATCATATCTCTTTTTACTTTGGCTTTGTCAGAAATCATAATTGCCACTCCTGCCTTCTTTTTCTCATTTGAGAACCAAAGGATTTTGCTCAAGCCCTTGACCTTAAACCTGTGTATGTCCACAGCCTCATGTGTTTCTTGTAGACAACATATGGTTTCGATTTTGGTTTCTAATCCCCTCTGCTATTTGCTTCCTTTTTATGGGCGAGTTCATCCCATTCACATTCAGAGTTATAATTATCAGTTGTGTATTCCCCAGCATTTTGGTATCCTCTCCTAAATTTTACCACTTCTTCTTTCACGATTTCCTTTTAAACCAGTGGTTTGCTTTATGGCAGTAACCCTTATCCCCTCCCTTGATTTACTTCCCTTTCTAACCCCTCCCTTATTGTTCCCCTCTTTTTATTTTTAAGGCCTAATGAACCTGAGCTCAGGATCCAAGTCCTCACCTGCCCTCAGGGTCCGTGTCTGCTCTTGTGTCCTTGCCCGCACACATGCCTGCGCTCAGGGTCTGTATTCAAAGTCTGAGCGTTCTTTAGCCTCTTGGGGTCTTAAGTCTTGCTGCTTTCAGGGGCAGGCCCTGGTGACCCCAGGTAGCTGCCAAGGACTTAATGTGTGTCCCAAATTTGCTCTAACTCTTGTGTACTGGTCTTGGTACTGTAGGTGGTGTAGGGTGGGAGAGGGGGTTGCTCAGCTAGCCTTTTAGTGAGAGCTTTTTCACCCCTTTATAGCATGGAAATGTCCCAATTCTATGTATCTCTGATGCTGCACCCTCTTGTGGGGTCCCTTCAATCCTCTGGATTTGTTTTTATGTCTTCTTGAGGAATCCTATATGTTTTGGTTAGAAGAGATTAAGCAGCTGCTTTTTACTCTGCCTCCATCTTAACCAGGAAGTCTATATTTTCCAGTCTTTTTAATAAAGTCCTAATTTCTGAAACACACAGAGAAATGAGTTAAATATATAGGAAAACATTTCAAAATTCATAAATGTTCAAAGTATATAAACAAGTAATTCTCAAAGTAAAAAATGTTCTCTATAGTCATGCTAAACTCTAAATCACTATTAATTAGAGATATGCAAATTAAAACAACTTGGAGGTACCACCCCATACCTATCACTTTGCTTATTGTAACAGAAAAATGAAATGACAGAACCTAGAGGTGATATGGGTAAATTGATACTCTAATGTACTGTTGACGGAGTTATACATAGTTCAGCCTTTTTGGACAGAAATTTGGACTTACACCCATAAAGTTATAAATAGTACACATATTTTGACCCAGCAAAATCATTACTTCATTTTTATTCAGAGTCAACATATCTATAATATATAATAAAAATATTAAAAAAGTTGTTAGGGTTAGAGTTAGTGGATAAGAAAGGAGGACATGGTATAAAAGAAAAACTGGTGAAATAGTGTGAATTATTCTTTTATATAATAAATATCTTTTATATATCTACATGATTTAGGGAAAACTCATGATTATGATTGAAGAAAATAATTAATATACTACTAATGATAGACAACCAGATGCATTATTAGAAAAGACCAATCATTCATGCCGCTTGAAAGGGAGAGTAAAAACAAGAACTTATATGAAAAGAATTTTCCTTTGGCTCTTCTGTACTAATTTTCTAAATAGATTCATAAAATCTGAGAGTTGAAAAGGAATCATAGCTTCCATCCTGTATAACACATATTCCAAAAGAAGCACCAATGTAATAATACTTTTCCTCTTTTTTTTAACATACAGATGACTTTTTATCTACAAAAGTGTTATTCTCTTTTGTATTTGCTATTTCTCACAGTGGCCTCTAAGACGCTAGTAAAGATTTCCCTGTAGAGATAAGGAAAATTATATGATACAGATTCATTTAAACAAGCAGAAGAGGGGTAGGGCAGCAGGGTGGCTCAATGTTTGAGCGCCAGGCCTAGAGATGGGAAGGTCCTAGGTTCAAATTTGACTGCAGACAGTTTCTAGCTCTGTGACCCTGGGAAAGTCGCTTAACTTTGCCTAGTCCTTACTGCTCTTTCTGTCTTGAAACGAATACACAGTATTGTTCTATGATGGAAGGTTAGGGTTTAAAATATAAATAAAAATAAAATATGCAAGCATAAAGGTAAGATAATATGGAATGGAAATCTTTTTCAGTGACCTGTTATAGTTTTATATTTAATTAAGATTAATCCAACAACTTTTTTTTAAGAACTACCATATCCGGGGCATTGTTGTGAGTACTACATATAAAACCAAAACTAATCAAAATGCCCTCAGAGATCTCATAGTCTACAAATCAATGTTAAAGATGCACATATGCAAGCATATACAAAGTAAGCAATTTCTAAGTATTTTGTAACATTTTCAGATACTAAAAACCAATGTGGGGCATTTGGTGAGGGTGGAGGGAGTATCTCTACTTTGAAAAAAGTCTATTTATTGTTTTAAAAAAAGGATGGGATTAATTGGGAAATTTCATGAATGAGAGGGCCATTCAACTGGTAGTAAACCTGTTCTGTAAATTGCTATCTGGCTGTTGCAATCTAGGGAAAAGTAAAATTGATTTTCTAAGTGCCAATGACACATATATGCCAAAACTTGGGCCAATCTGTTTGCAGTTCATCATCTCATTCTAGCTGAAGATTTTCCTCCTTAGGCAGTCCTACCATGAATGGACACAGTTCACTAGTGTTCAGACTGAATTCAATCTGTCTCTTACACTGACAATTAATGTTTGTAGTTTTGGCTTAGGCTAAGAGCTTAACCATAAATTCTCAATTAAGGCTTGGCTACGAGTAAGGGAAGCAAGAGAGGAGATTTTCTCATGTAAATTAGATGGCATTCAATGAATTCAACAGAACTCAAGCAATAATTGAGCAGCAACTAGTTCGTACTGTGCCTTTCATCCTTGTGTTCCCCTTGATTAAATTAACTACTTTCATTTGCGTATTTTCCCCTCAATCTTTATTTGTCCATTTTAATTTATAATATGGCATTTTCTTATTCACAGATTGAAGCCATGCTTTTTCTTCCTCCTTTTAGGACCATGGGAGATAAATATTAACCCATTGATTACTGTTTTGGCTATTTGAGGGAGATTTCTTACTACAATGGTATTCTACATAATTACATGACATATAAACTTTTGACTTAGTTTAGGACTAAGCCTGACTTCTTGAATCCAGCTTTCTATTATTATATTCTATATTGTGTGTGGTTAAATGGTACTGGCTTGAGAGAGACTCTTAGGATAGCTCAATTTAAAAGGAATTGAAAAGTAGGTCACAGAATCATTGATTTGTCTATAATAAATTTGAGAAATATCTAAGCTCATCTACCTCATTTTTTGTATGAGAAAACTGAGGATTAGAGGAGTCCCATCAAAAGTCACAGAAATAAAAAAGGCTAGAAGAAAAGTGATTCAAATCCAGATCCTTTGACTCTAGAGACTCTTGAGTATTATTCCAGTCCATAATGTGTTGTGGAGGTGCACCTCCATCTCCTATAAGAATGGTATAGGAATAATTCATCTTATAATTATCGCTCTTCCACATAGTCTATGAACCATCAAAAGTGACCTTATTTTTCTTCACACACTATATGCTATATCTTAACTGTTGTAAGTTAAGTTTTGAAAGGATTTGCAAGAAGCCTTATCTTTGGGCAGGGTTTCCAGATGGACCCTTGGAATCTTGGGAGATTCCTGATGTCATGCCAGGGCATGAGACCAATAATCAGTTGGGCTGTGCCCTATATAAGGGAGAGAGAAACTGGGTCCACCAACTCATTTTGGAGCCGTGGGATCCACGGTGGTGGGGACAAACCTTTCTCTCCTCAATTTATTAATCAAGTCAAGAATAAACCAGCATAACTGAAATTTACAGGATTAATACTGAAATTTAGGGACAATTATCAGTATCCATAAAATTTCTACAGAACATTTATTCATCTAAATATCTTCATTCAAGCTGCAATATAATTCATCTATAGACAGGCAGTGTCCACCAACGCAGGTCAAATAGACAAGTGAGCCTGGCTGACTACCTCAGCTTTCAATATTCTGAAGCTGTTAGATTATATTCTGAGTTAAGATTCATTTAGGGATTCTTAAAACCCTCTTCTCTTCCCTCAGTTTCCCTTGTTATTTGATTACATGAAGTAAAATCTTTGTTATAAATCTTAAACCTGCAACTTATGTTGTTTGGCCTGGCCACAAGTCAGCCTCAAAGGAGTTCTAGAGGAATTTTAAGGGACAGAAAGGTATCCAACTTTACTCTCTGAAGCTGTGAATAGTTAGCGTCATCAATTTTAGTAATCAGATGCATTATTGACAATCATTAATACCCCAAAACACTGATATAGTTATCATCAGTTAACCATCAATTGATACCAGGAGGCTAGTCTTCCTGAGGAACCATATTGTGATTGGTTGAGGAAATTCCAAAGGAAGTTTAGTTATTTCATATGATTCCTATTGATGCTAAAGAAAGGATTAAAGCTCATTTAACATTTGGGGCTTTTTGCTTTACTCTCCAAGCAAATACATCAAATCTACTGAGTCCCTCAACCACCTTAACACTGTGTCTTTTAAATAATTTTTCCTTGTGTGTGTAATTTTTTTCTTTTCTCACTAGTATTCCCCTGTTTTTATGTTTTTCTTCAACACTCTTCTCATATCCCACCTCTTCAGGAATCTTTTCATAACCTCCCACATTGCTAATGCAATATAATCCCATTATGATCAACCTCCAATTGTATGTATTTTCTATGCACACAATTGTTTACATATTTTCATAATTACAATATGAGTACCTCAGGGCCAATACATTTATTTCAACTTTTCTTTGTATTCCTACTACTCAATACTGTGAATTACTGAAATAAATGCCTTTTGAATAATTCTTAATCTTTGTATTAGGTTTTTTTGTGGAATGGGGAGTGAAGATCTAAGGAATCAAACAAAATATAAGGGAAAAAGGAGAAGGGATAGCATTCTTAATTTCATAATTTAAATTCCCATAAGCAGAAGATATTCGTGTATACTCAAATAAAGACAATAATTCTATAATTCTTTAAAAAATGTTTTAGGGAGTGAATGCTAGGCTGGAGCAGCCCAAAATAGCTTATTTCGAGGATATGGTATCAAATGAGGAGAAGTTGTATCCAACTCTTTGTAATCCAATTTGGGATTTTCTTGCCCTACATAATAGAGTTGTTTGCCATTTCTTTCTCCAGATCATTTTAAAGAGGAGGAAACTGGCCAGAGTTAAATGACTTGTTCAGAGTAACACATAATGCCTGAGACTGAATTTGACCTCAGGTCTTCTGACTCTAGGTTCAAGCTCCATCTACCTACTGTGCCATTTAGATTTAGATAACCCTACAAAAAAAGGAGCTGATAATTTTGCAACAACTCAAGCTATGATACAAGGGAGAGATGTATTTTCTTCTAGGACTACATGAATTCCTAGAAGAAACAGAGATAAAAAATGAAATAACATCTCTGGAACCAAGAATCTGGAGAATATATAGAACAGAAGAGAAAGCGTTCATCCTTAATCAAGTAACAGACTCCCTACGAACTAGATTAGAGACCAATCAGAAATCTGGTTCCAAGCACAAAATTAAAAGAGTAAAATTAATAGAATATGCAAAATATATAGTACAAAAAGCCTATAAAACAGATTAAGTAGAGATACCTTAAGGATCATTGCACTCCTTGAAAGCCATGTTAACAAAAATCCTAGATACTAATAAATTAAAGTTGCCCAGGTATATACAAACCAGAGAGCAAAGTAAAGACAGAAAGAATCCATGAAGTGCCCCCTGAAAGAAACCTGAAAGGAGAAATTCCAGAAACATGATAGTCAAAACCTGTATTTCTCACATCAAAGAAATTTTATTATAAGCATCAAAAAAGTTCAAGTACCAAGGAAATGAAGATAGGATCACACAAGTCTTATAGCTCCCAATGTAAAGCATAGATCTTGAAATACAGCATTGCAAAGGGCAAAAGAGCTAGATTTAACAATAAAAAAATATTTAACCCACGAAGATGTTAGTATAGTTCTACAAGAGGGAAAAATAGACTTCTAATGAACTAAAGGATTTAAAAATATTTGCATTGAAAAGATCAGAACTGAATAGGAACTTAGTACAGATAGCTGCCAACTTCATCCTTCATGCTCCCCAAGGAGAATTTAATGAAGTGTTTAATGATGCTCAGCTACTGCTTAACAATGACAGTCTTCTCAGGGAAGGGGCAGTTCATGCATTTGACTAGAATAATATGAATCAATTCACCCCAGAGAGACTGAAGGTTCTGATCAGGTCTTAATTACAGAACATGGTGACCTGGGTAGTGGCAGATTTTTAGATCCACAAAATAAAGTTTCCTTTAAAATTGATCATTTATGGAAATAAGCAAATGACTCCGATTCTGGGGACATAGATAAAGCTCTGAAGCCTTAGGACAAAAATTTTGCCAGTGAATTAAGGGCTTATGTGAAAAAAAATCAATATTCTAACAGTTTCTATATTGTTTATGCTAAAAATAGATGGGCAGAAGACTGTTATTTCCTGTATTGAGAGCCATGAATTTCAGTCTAAAATTTTCTGGAATGGTCATTGGATATTAGAGTTGAAGTTTACCATCACACCTCCTACAACTCAGGTGGTTGGAATGCTAAAGATTCAGGTGCATTATTATAAAGATGGCAATGGTTGGTTAGTCACAAAATGTGCAGGGTTCCAAACTTATAAATGATGCACAGACTTTCAAAGAATTTATTAAAATCATAGAACACAATAAAATGAATATCAGGTTCCTATTAATGAGAATTACGAAGCAATGTCAGAGACCGCATTGTCAGACAGCCTTGAGCTGTCAGCTTCCAGTCACTCACAATAAAATAGATAAAAGCAATATACTCAGGTACAGGATCAGCAAAGAAATACTAAATACTTAAGTTTGGGTGTGAAATTCAAGAGGAAAGGACGAGGAGAAGGAGGAGAAGGAGAATAAGGAGGAGAAAGAGAATAAGGAGGAGAAGGAGAATAAGGAGGAGGAGGAGAAGGAAGAGGAGGAGGAGGAGAAGGAAGAGGAGGAGGAGAAGAAAGGAAAGGAAAGGAAAAATAAAAGATTCACTATGGTCTCATGAATAGGTGATTTATAAACAAGGATAGACTTTGCTAGGACATTAAAAGTTAACAGGTTTTCTAGCCTCTTGGAATACTATTGAATCAACAGCAAAGTCTTAAGGAGTTTTTTCCTGTGGTCCTTGCCATGTCACTTCAGATTGCAACTGCATCTACTTGAAGGATTTTTTTATTCAGCTATTTTCCACATTGTAAAAAGGAAGAGAAAAGCTAAGTCCTGGCATTTATGTACTGGTTAGAAAATTTCCTAGTCATCAAAATGCTCTCACAAAGACACACACATTTTCAATGCTTTCTGACACATCATTAATAAGAGTTCTGATACACCAGTGGTTTTTATTGATCAAGAAATAGCTAAAGATGCTGCAATATATATTTATATATACCCCATTCTCTTCTAACTACTGATGGACACTTTATAGCATTTTGGTAGCTGTATATTTTTAAATATTTGGAATAGGGTTCTAGGGTGTCTTTTATAGAGAAAGAAGGTTTTTGGAAATTCCATAATGACCAGCTTCTCTAGGGAAAATGTAAGGGTTTTGTGTTATTTTTTTAACAAAAGACGTGAAACAATTTCACTCCAAGTGAATTCTCGCTTGCTTTCTTCTTTTTCTTAAAATTCCTTTCCCCCCTATCAATATGTTTGTTATAGACATCTAAATTTTAAATATAGTTACCCCAGTTATATATACCTTTTTATATTCAGGAACAGCTGACTTAGTTTGGATATAGAAAAACAACTATCAAAGCTTAAAAATGAAGATGTCTAATAATAGGCATATTGTGCGTCCATGCTTTGTGGCAGGTTACTAGACTATGCAGCAGCCCAATCCCCACATAGTTAATTAATTGAAGGTTCTGAAACTGAGGCCATGGTACTACAAAGCTGCCTCCAGACACTGCTGTCTGTTGAATCAGTTGTCAGACTGTCACCTAGAGCCTTTCTAACTTCTCCACTTGTCCTGTATGGAGTATTATTTTTCCCTGATTTTTTTTTGGTTTATTATTTTTTATTTAGAATATTTCCTATGGTTACATGATTCATATTCTTTCCCTCTCCCCAACACCCCTCCATAACTGACATGCAATTCCACTAGGTTTTACACGTATCGTTGATCAAGACCTATTTCCATATTATTGATAATTGCACTAGGGTGATTGTTTAGCATCTATATCCCCAATATTATCCCCATCAACCCATATGTTAAAGCAATTGTTTTTCTTCTGTGTTTTTATTCCCAAAGTTCTTCCTCTGCATGTGGATAGCATTCTTTCTCATAAGTCCCTCAGCATTGTTCTGGATCATTCCATCACTGCTAGTAGAGAAGTCCATTATGTTCAATTGTACCACAGTGTATCAGTCTCTGTATACAACGTTCACCTGTATCTGCTCCTTTCAGTCTGCATCAATGCCTGGAGATAATTCCAGTTCACATGAAATTGCTCCAGTTCATTATTCGTTTGAGCACAATAGTATTCCATCAACAACAGATACCACAATTTGTTCAGCCATCCCCCAGTTGAAGGATATTCCCTCATTTTCCAATTTTTGCCAAAACAAAGAGTGCAACTATAAATATGTTTGTACAAGTCTTTTTCCCTATGAACTCTTTGGGGTATAAACGCAGTAGTGGTATGGATGGATCAAAGGGCAGACAGTCTTTTATAATCCTAGGAGCTTAGTTTCAAATTGCCATCCAGAATGGTTGGATCAATTCACAACTCCACCAGCAATGCATTAATGTCCCAGTTTTGCCACATCCCCTCCAACATTCACCACTTTCCTTTGCTGTCATTTTAGCTAATCTCCTAGGTGTGTGGTGGTACCACAGAGTTGTTTTGATTTGCATTTTTCTAATTATAAGAGATTTAGAACACTTTTTCATGTGTTTGTTAATAGTTTTGATTTTTATATCTGAAAATTGTCTATTCATGTCCCTTGCCCATTTATCAACTGTGGAATGGCTTGATTTTTTGTACAATTGATTTAGCTCCTTATATTTTTGAGTAATTAAACCTTTGTCAGAGATTTTGTTATAAAGATTTTTTCCCAATTTTTTTTGCTTCCCTTCTAATTTTGGTAGCATTAGTTATGATTGTATAAAACCTTTTTAATTTAATAATCAAAATTATTTATTTTACATTTTTTAATTTTTGCTTGTGTTATTTTTAATTTTTTATTTTTTTAGAAAAAATTTCCATGGTTACATGCTTTATGTTCTTACTTTCCCCTTCACCCCTCTCAAAACCAACCGGGGGATAGATGAAGTGCATTTCCACTGGTTTTAACAGGTGTCAACTATCAAGACCTATTTCCATATTAATGATAGTTGCATTGGTGTGGTCTTTTCAGGTCTACATCCCCAACCATGTCCACATCAACCCATATGTTTAAGCAGTTGTTTTTCTTCTGTGTTTCCGCTCCTGTAGTTCTTCCTCTGAATGTGGATAGGATTCTTTTCCATAAGTCCCTCAGAATTGTCCTGGGTCATTACACTGCTGCTAGTACAGAAGTCCATTACATTCAATTTTACTGCAATGTATCAGTCTCTGTGTATAATATTCTTTTGGCTCTGCTTCTTTCACTCTGCATCTATTCCTGGAGGCCATTCCAGTTCACATGGAATTCCTCCAATTTATTACTCCTTTGAGCACAGTAGTATTCCATCACCAGCATATACCACATTTTGTTCAGCCATTCCCCAATTGAAGGGCATATCCTCATTTTCCAGTTTTTTGCTACCACAAAAAGCACTGTTATAAATATTTTTGTACAAGTCTTTTTATCTATGATCTCTTTGGGATACAATCTTGCTTGGTTTTAATATACCTCCCCTCCCAAAAATCTGACAAGTATGCTATTCTGCGCTCATAGAATTTACTTATACTTTCCTTCTTTATATTCAAGTCATACTCTCATTCTGAATTTATCTTGATAAAGGCTGTGAGATGTTCATTCTAAACCCAATCTGACCCTTACTGTTTTCCAATTTTTTCCAGCAGTTTCTGCTAAATAGTGGGTTTTTGTCCCCAAAGGTGGGCTCTTTGTGTTTATCATATACTGTCACTTGCCCCAAGTCTATTCCACTGATCCTCTCTTCTGTCTCTTTGCCAGTACCATATTGCTTTGATGACTACTGCTTTATAGTGCAGTTCAAGATCTGGTGCTGCTAGACTATCTTCCTTCACATTTTTTTCATTATTTCCCTTTTTCATTATTTCATTCTTGATCTTTTGTTCTTCCAAATGAACTTTGTTATAGTTTTTTTCTATTTCAGTAAAAAGGTTTCTTGGTAGTTTGATAGGTATGGCACTAAATAAGTAAATTACTTTGGGGAGGATGGTCATTTTTATTATGTTAGCTCATCCTACCCACATACCATCAATGTTTTTTCCAATTGTTTAGATCTAGTTTTGTGTGGAAAGTGTTCTATAGTGTGTTTGTATAATTTCTGTGTTAGTATTTGCAGATAGATTCTTAAGTATTTTATACTGTCTAGGGCAGTGATGGGCAAACATTTTAAAGATGGTGCCAAAGGAAAGGAAATGCTCATCTGTCAGCCTGTTTTTAAGGGAACTCTTTCAAAGTGTCATTGTATTGTATCCTACTCATTGTATTTGTCAAATTAGGAATAATGTCATATGGCTGGATAGAACATTTCAAGGGGCCACATCTTGCCCATGGCCATAGTTTGCCCATCACTGGTCTAGGGTGATTTTAATTGGAATTTCTCTTTCTAACTCTTGCTGCTGTGATGTGTTGGAAATATATAGAAATGCTGATGATTTGTGTGCATTTATTTTATATCCTGCAACTTTTCTAAATTTGTTGATTATTTCCACTAGAAAACATCATATCATCTGCAGAGTGATAGCTTGATCTCTTCTTTGCCTATTTTAATGCCTTCAATTTATTTTTCTTCTCTAATTGCTATTGCTAATGTTTCCAGTACAATGTTAAATAATAGAGGTTATAATGGGCATCCTTGTTTCACTCCTGATCTTATTGGGAAAGTTTCTAATTTGTCCCCATTGCAGATGATGCTTGTTGATGGTTTTAGATATATGCTGTTTATTATTTTTCAGAAAGGTCCTTCTATTCCTAAACTTTCTAGTGTTTTCAATAGAAATGGGTGTTGCATTTTGTCAAAGGCTTTTTCAGCATCTATTGAGATAACCATGTGATTTATGTTGTTTTGCTTGTTGATATGGTCAATTATGTGAAGGGTTTTCCTAATGGTGAATCATCCTTTCATTCCTGGTGTAAATGCAACCTGATCCTAATGAATAACCCTTGTGATCACTTGCTGGAGTCTTTTTGCTAGTATTCTATTTTTACTGCTTTAAAGTTGACTTCGTGGCACTATTTTATATTATTTATGAGAGGAAATGGGAGAGTAAGATAATCTCCTGTTCTCTTTCTCCATCTTAAGAGGAAAAATCCTTTGTGTTATAAAGCAGTAATTATCAAAATAATCATACTAACAACATAAAAGTAGATAAGTGGAATAAAACAGATATGCAACAAGTAGTCATAAAATATTATAGAAGCCTTATATTTGACAAAATTAAAGATTCAGTCTTTTGGAATATGAATTTATTATTTTGTAAAAATTGCTGAAAAAACTGAAAAGCACTCTGTCAGAAACTAAACATAGACCAATATCTTACATTACATAACAAGATTTTATCAGATGGATATATGGCCTCAATATTAAGGGAACTATCTTAAGCAATTTATAAGAACAGTGAACATATTACCTATCAGATTTAAGCACAGAAAAAAAATTTTAGGAAAAATAAAAAAAAACAGGAGATAGAAAGCATCATGAGATGTTAACATGATCATTTTGATTGCTTTAAATTAAAAAGGTATGTGTACAAGTAAAACTAACATTGCCAAGATTAGAAGGCAAAAATGATAAAAGATAAAAATGATAAATGTTGGAGGGGGCATGAAAAAATAGGGACAATAATATACTCTTGGTGGATTATGAATGGATCCAATAGTTTTGGAGAGCAATATGGAATTATGTCCAAAGAGTTATAAAATTGTGTATACCTTTTGACCCAGAAATAACACAATTAGATTTGTTTCCTAGGTTGATCAGAGATAAAGGGAAAAAAAACCTCTATGATCTAATTTTTATAGTAGTTCTGTTTGTGGTGGCGAAGAACTGTAAACTGAAAGGATGCCTATCAGTTGAGGAATCACTAAACAAGCTGCAGCATACAATTGTGATGGAATACTTCTGAGCTACAAGAAATGACAAGTAGATTACTTTTAACAAATAAACAAACATGGAAAGGTCTCTATGAAATTATGAAGAAAGAAATGAGCAGAACCATGAAAATATTATATACAGCAACACAAATATTGTTTGAAGAATAACATGTCTATCTATCCCCAGAGAATGAACTGATAAATAGAAATATGCAAGATATAGTTTTGTATTTACATGTATCTTTTTTTTTCTAATGATGCCTTCTCTAGAGTGGGGTGGGAATGGAAGGTGGAAGATATTTGTGAAATTAACATAACCAAAAACAAATAAATTTTAAAATTAAATAAGGAACATTTATTCTGGGGGTTGTTTAGAGAGAATGGTCAAAAACTTATAGTGTCATATTTTAAGATGGAAAGAACATTATGGAAATAATATAGCCAACTCCTTCATTTGATAGATGAAAATAATGTAAATAAAATTAAGTTATTTTCTCAGGATCATGTATTAGTAAATTACAATACCAGGAATATAAGTCCAAAATCCTTCTCTTTTCTCACCACCATTCTGATTTATTTAGTATATCCTGTGGAATTTTTTGAATATAGAATCTCTGACTCTATAGCCATTTCTCTTCCCATTAACAATGTGTCATGAAAGTGTACCTTTATCCTCTCTAAGACTTCTATAAGTTACATTAAGGCCAAAAGGGCTTACCCATAATCACACAGTCAGTATAATTAAATGCCAACTTCAGCATTAGAACCCAGGTCTTCCAATCTTTCCACTTTGCCATGCAGTCTCTCATTCTATATTTTAAAATGTTAAATCTATTCAAGATGGGTATGAGATCCATCCTAAGACACTGTCATACAGAAGAGCAGAACAAGCTCAGAAATGGCATTTGATCACATAGCAATTTAGAATACATATCTCTTTTAGAATACATATCACGTTTTAATATGTATTACTTTTTGTGGGTATCTTTTTTTCTCCCTACTGTATACTTCATTCACAATAATATTTTTAGACTATGCATTGATTGATTGACAGAAAGAATTCTAATATTTCAGGTAGAGAAATTAAAATATTTCTTAGCAGTTGACAAACTATCTCACTGAAGACAAGATGCTTCAGATGAATCAAAAGGACTCAAGACCCCACAGAAAGTAATCTTGGATGAGACTTGAAAAGATATGTGTGCAGACTATGGAATTAGGGATAATTCACCACTGAAATTTGACAATTCATCTAAGACTCAGCAGGAACTACTTGGTAAAATAAAATGAATGTCAACAAGTTATAAGGGAAGAGTATGAGATAATTGAATAATAATTTTAAAAAGGGCTCAGTAAAATATATATCCAAATAGAATGTGATAAGTACCTAGCCAATAATAATGTTCACTTGAGGAAAAGAGGGGAAGAAAAGGAAAAGAGCCTAGTTCCATTTGTTCTAAACATTGAAAAACTCAGAGGCACATATTAATGTAAGTGTATTTTTTACTCCAGGGATTACATCAAATGCTTTAAATCATGAATAATTTTAATGATATCTTCTAAAAATGAAACTTTCCAGCCTCACAGGCAATTCATATATAACATCCTACACTAAATTCAAATATATCAATTGGATGAAGCTGACAAATATTCTGAAATATGAAATTAAAATGGGGCAAGGATAAATAAAGAGTGCAACTAGGATTTGCTACACATTCTATAACTATTGCAGAAAACCAGAGGCTTCTGATAAATTTAGTAACTGATATGATATCACATCACTCTCATTTGTCTACAAATCCTCCATTATTTTCTCTCATCTCCAGTCACTTTCTACCTTGTAGCTATACAGTTCATCTTTTTAAGTCTTCCTATTCATTATGGTTTAGTGTGTACACTATATTCATATTAAGAAAGATTTTTTCAGTCAATCAGCCCATTCCAACTGGATATGCTCTGATCCATGGCAAATGCCAAAATATCTAGCAAAGTTCACTTTAGCAGTCAGCAGACACATCATTATCATTATGATCCAAAGCACTATGGTTCTCTGTTATGTGATTCCAAATTAGAGGTTCTAAAGAGTCAATGAACTTTTAAAAAAGGATTTTGATAAACATTTCCACATTTCAGCATAATTGGTTGATTTTGCTATCCTTTATACTTTATTTTAAGCCTTTCAAAATGTTGTCTTTAGAATGTGTCCATGGGCTTCATCAGACTGCCAAAGGGAGTCCATGGCATGAAATAAGAACCTTTATTCTCAAGTAATATTCACAATTATCAAAGAGCTATATGGTTACTGGAAGACTTTTGGAGTTTGTTTATTAAATAAGATGATATATTTAGTTGACTGAACAAGACTTGAGACTAAGTTATAAAGGCAAAAACCAAATATTTCAGCATCCTTATAAATTACTCATCCCAGTATATTCTACAATCTAGTGATGCAGACCTCCTTGCTGTTCAACATTCCCTCTGCCAACTACATTTTTCATTTAACCTGGAATGTTCTTACTCTTATTTTTTGCCCTAATTTCTGTCACTCCTTTTAAATCCTAACTAATTTATTTAATTTTCTACAAGAACACTTCCTTATCCCTATAAAATTAATGCTTTTTCTTTGTTTATTATCTAATTCTGTACATAGATTGTTCCACATATTCGTTTACATACTGTTTCCTGTATTAGACTGAGTTCCTTGCGAATAGGGCTTGTCTTTTGTTTTCCTCTATAAAAACACTGTCTCTTTGTACTGCTATATGAGAAAATGATACATTTAACTCCTAAGAACTTTATCATTATTAGGGCAGTTAGAAATATTCTATATAGAGAGAAGCATGAATGTGAGTGGATTATGTTCAGATTGCCTCCAAAAAATGAAGATGTTAGAAAGGCTGATGCATGAGGAGAATAGAAAAGAAGTAAAATAAGGACATTTTCTCACATAAAAGAGGAATACAAAGAGAAATTTTAATCAAATGAGGATTAAGGGAAATGAGCAATGCTTGAACATCACTCTTTCATCACAATTTGTTCATAGAGGGAAATGTGTGTGTGTGTGTGTGTGTGTGTGTGTGTGTGTGTGTCTTTGTGTATTCCTAGTTGAGTACAGAAATCTATCTTGCCCAATATGGTTATAGGAAAGGAAGAAGATAAGCGATATGAAGAGAGGTAATTATATGAAGGAGAGAAGATTAAGGGTGGCAGTAATTAAAAGCAAAACAGACTTTTGGGAAGTGGCAGGATAAAAAGAGAGAAAAGGATAAAGAGAAGAAAATAGAATTGAGGGAAATACACATAATTCTCCCTTCATTGAACATTGCTTTATCATGAGAGAGGAACTTACTTAACTAAATGAAAGTTTGAACTATGCTGCATAGAATTATATAAGATGGACAGTTTATAGTGAAGAGCCCTGACAAAAGGGGATTCACCGGAGAAGGAAATGGAAAATCATTCCAGTATCTTTGCCAAGAAAATCTCATAGGTAATATTAAAATGCATGACATCAGAAGATGAGCCTCTCAGATCAATGGCCTGATATACTTTGGTCCATAATATCACATAGTCAAACACAATTAAATGGCTGAACAATAATCATAACTATAAATGTAAATGGCATAAGCTCATCCAAAAATTGAAGCAGAAGTAGAATGGATTAGAAATCAGAATCAAGCAATATATTGTTGGAACAGAGAGATACATGGAAAGTCACGATGAAGAACTGGGGCAGAATCTTCTAAGCTTAAGCTAAATAAAAAGTCAAGGGAATAACTCTATTAGACAAAACAAAAGCAGAAATGAAGCTAATTTAAAGAGATAATCAGGGAAAGTATATTTTATTAAAAGTTATCATAAATAATGAAGTATTATCACCAATTCTTATATTATATTTCCCTGATAAACCCATCATTTCTCAAATATATAGGTAACTGAGTCAAATTTATAGAAACAAAAGCCATTGCCCAAATGATGAATAGTTAAAGGCTAGGAACAGGAACTTTTTAGAAGAAAAAAAAAGCTCTTTACAGTCATACCAAAAAGCTCTAACTCATTATTGATTAAAGAAATGCAAATTGAAACAACTCTGAGGTACCACCTTATACCTATTAGAAGTGACAAATGCTTGAAATCAGAAGAGAAAAGTAGGTACATCAATATAAACTACTAATAGATTAGTAAACCAGTATAATCATTCTGGAAAACAATTAGGAACAATACCCAAAGGGTTATAAAACTGTGCATACCCTTTGACCCAGAAAAACCACTGCAAGATCTTAACCCCATAAAGATCAAAGAAAAAGGAAACCTATACATAGAAATATATTAATGGCATCTTTTTTATAGTGACAAGGAAATGGAAATTAAAGGGTTATTAATCAGTTGGGGAATGTCTAAAGAAGTTGTGGCACATGATTGTGGTGGAATAATATTATGCTATAAGAAATTATAACAGGAGGAGTTTCAGGCAAAGAAAAACAGATGAAGACTAAATGAACTGATGCTAAGTGAAATGAGAAGAACCAGATCATTGTGGACAGTAACAGTTATGTAATAATGGTGATCAACAGTGAAATACCTGACTACTCATAAATAAAAGCATTCAAGATTAATTCTAAAAGACTTGAAAAAAATCTATCATATCCCAAGACAACTGATATTTGAGTTCAAATTTAAATAAAATTTTTGTTTTATTTGTTTTATTTATTTTTCTGATATGACTAATTTGTAAATATGCTTTGAATTATTTCACATGTATAATTAATAAAAGTTTTCTTGTTTTTTAATGGGTAGAGAAGAGCAGAAGAGAGGAAGAGAATCTGGATCTCAAATTTAAAAAAAAACAAATATTTAAAATAAATATATTTTTAAAAAACAAGATAACAAGGGAATATAGCACATGCTCACAAAAATAACAGAAAAATATGTTTCACCATGAGGATTGTTCAGGAACACTTGCTCAAGAATTCAGGTGTTTTTGTAGCATCTTTCTAGGGAAAACAGACTTCTGAATTGGGTTAAGTAGTTTTGAATCCTTTCATTTCCTTCTCAAGCTACAGCATAGTGTCTACTTCATAGGGTTGAGAGAATTTAAAATGAGAATGGAAAATGTTTCACAGATTTATAGGAGAGAGAAACTCTTGATGTGCCATAATTAAGACTCAGAATTTGTACCAAAGTTTTCTTTAACAAGGTTTAGTATTCTCCCTGACTTTGTCTTTACAAACTTGAGAGTGCTATATAAGTGTTAGTCTGTTTTGTTGTTAATATTTATTATCATCATCACTACCATCATTATGTGTCATTTAAAAATATTCTAAGCCCTGGGAGACATAGTCTCCCAGGACTCCCTGCTACAACTTCCCCCAACACCTCCCACTTCCTTTGTGGGAGGTTTCAGAGAAAGTATAAAAGAGAATTTGGGCACCTTTTTGCTCTCTCTACCCTGGACCCTGCAGGGCTTTCTCAGCTCTCTTGGCTCTCTCTACCCCAGAGGCTCTCTCTACCCTGGAGGTTCTCTACCCCAGATGCTGTTTCTACCCTGAGGCTCTTGACCCTGGAGAAATGCCTACCTGAGTAGACCTTTTTTCTCTACCTAATTTTCCTTTTCCTAACAAAATAAAACCTAGCTATTTCTACAATAAGTGCTACCTGATATTTATTGAGCTCTGAAAAGCTCGGGTCAATTTCCCCTACTGGAGCTAGGGGTTACTGGCTGGGCTACTTTCCTTCCTTTCCTCTGGCTTTCCCTTTTTTTCCCTTCCTTCTCCTACCTACCTTCTTCCTATCACCAACCTCACATTCCTTGGTAACCAAATTGGACCAAAACCTACCTGCCTGCCTACCAGTCATACTGCCTACAGGTAAGGAAAAAATTTTCCCGCCCAAAACCCAGCCCTGTGGGGGTCCATTCCCCTATTAAACCCCTGACAAGCTCCTTTACCTCAGTAGGGGTTCCAGATTTAAATCCTCCTCAACCTTCCTGGGCTAAAAGCCAGCAGCGGTTCTGGCTAAAACCCAGCAGGGGTTCTGCAAACAAAAACCAACAGGGGTCCTCATCAATCCTGGTCCCTCTCTGACTTCCACCCATGCCAACCTAATTCTTAAAGCTCCCTACTGCCCCCTACCTTACCTATCTAGCTCCAATCTCTCCCACTGGAGTGATTTTGACTTTTTAATAGGCAATATTAAAAAACCCAAATAAATAAAATTTGACTTACCTTGATTTTCAGCAGGGAGAGCTTCCATTATCACTCTCTTTGTCCATTTTGGCTTTAACTCCACCCCTTCCCACCCCTACCAGCACTAGTCCCACCACTAGTCCCACTGCTAATTCTCCTCCCCCTGCGGCACTGAACCTTGGCCACTGGAGGGCAGCATTGAGCACTCAGTCTGTTCCCCGTCCCTTTTTTCGGCTAAGCTGCAGTGCTGCCTTTCTGCCACTGGATGGTAGCGCCTATAATACTATATAGCAAAACCAAACAAATAAATAAAAAGAATAATTTTTTCACAGCTAAAACTAAATAAATAAATATACCAAACAAATAAATAATTGGATCTAGCTAACTAACTAAATAAATCAAAAGAAGCCACTCAATATGGTCTCTTCTATACAGGAAAACCTTTTGTTTTTTGCCAAACTGGAAACCTTTATGGTTTTCAAATGCTTCCTACTTTTAATGCTGCTGGGAAATTTTCTTTTTTTTTAAATTTCCAATAACATGCAGAAGGTTGCATATAGGAAATTGTAGGCCTAGATTCAAGCAGTACAAACTGAATCAGACAATTTCAAATACCCTGTGCATGGTACAGTGGAAAAAGGAAAAGGAGAATTTGAAATTTTGCAAGGCTGTTCCCAAAATACTCAAGGAGAAAAGTCTTATTTCTCCTATTTCCCCTGAAATAGAGACAGAGACAGATGTACTGAAACTCTTTTCTCATTTTGTACATCTCTTGGCCAACCCTCCCTCCCCTCCTCCTTCTTCTGACACTCCTGTCCCTTCTCCCAAACCACAACCAACGCCAACCAAGACTGTATCAGTTCCTACTCATGCCACAGTAAGCACACAAACACCTCAAAAGACCTGTTCTGCCATGGTAAGCACTAAAACAACTAAAAAGGAACCAAAAACCACGCTATGATTCTGATTCATATGATTCTGATTTCTGTGTTGGCCTTTTCCCTCTAAGGGAAGTGGCTACTTTAAACCAATCTAGGGATGTGATAAATTTAACACAACAAATTCCATTCACTCCTCAAGATATCAAATAATTTAAAAACGATGTTCCAAATTATAATGATGAACACATAGCTATAATGAAAAGGATGGAAGACATATTTTCCAATACAATCCTTCCTATAAGGATGTGGAAAAATTACTCCAGATCTTCCTGACAGAGAGAGAAAGAAACAAAATCATCTCTCATGTAAATAAACCCCAAGGACTAAATGCAGTACACTGGCCACATAAGGATCCTCACTTGAATCGCAACGATTCTGAGGAATATTTGAAGTTAAATAATGTTAGGGCTGCAATATTAAAAGCAATGAAAGAATGTGCAGAACATCCAGACAACTGGACCAAATTTGATCCTCTAACATAAAATAATGATAAAACTCCCTCTCAGTTTATGGACAGGCTTATTGAATTGGGAGGTTAATTTTTGGACTTGGATTTATCAACAGAGCAAGGCATAAGACAAATAAGGAGACAATTTGTAAACAATTCTAGCAAAGTGGTCCAGGATTACTTTAAGATGCATTTTCCAAAATGGACAAAAATGGATCTGGACGAATTAAGGAGAATAGTTGTGTGTGTCACTAAAAGACATGAAGAGACAAAGGTACAAACTAATGATCTATTGGATATCATACAAAAAGAACTTAAATCATTGCAAAATAAAATAGAAAAACAGGAAATAGGACATAATGATACTACACAAATACCACTTGCCTCTCTCCAAGAGTCTAGTTATCAATCTCTGACCTGCTACTTCTGTAACAAGAAGGGCCACTTAATGATGAATTGCAGGAAGCTGTTCCAGACAATTAGGAATAATACTAGCAACTACAACAATTTCAGGAACAGCAATTTCAGGAATAATAATAACTATAGAAATAATACTAATTTCAGAAACAATAAATATTTGAACAATAACTATAGGAATCACAATCTCAGGACTGATAACCAGGCAGATAACTCACAACAAATGACCGCACAGCAGTACCTTCTAAGTGGACTCGTCCACTCACTACTCAGGTTGATATTGTTCCTCCATATGGGGCAGAAGGAGGTACCCCTTAAACTCTATTAAACTCTATTTCTTTTGTTGTTTTGTTACTATTAACCCTTTTCAGTTTTGTCTCCCTCAAAATAGAAAAGTAAAAGCAGCAGAATTTTTACTATACATGTCTACCTCCTTACTTTTTTTGTGCCATCCAGTATTTGACATGTGCCTTTGTATTGATAATTTGGAAAACTCGTATTTTGTGTATTTGAAAGATTTGAACATATATTACCTTAGGAAAAGAAAACCTGTATTAGTAATTTGTACTAACTTGATTTTCATTTTGTGCTTTTTGTGAAACTTTTATGTTTTCGTAAATGTATTATCTCTTTTATAACTCCATTGTTTTACCTCATTTGCACTCACATTGTAGATCATGGCTAAACTAAGAGGAAATGCATCAAAATTCTTGGGTAAGAACCTTTATATTCTACCCCTCTTTAAATGACATGAATTGCAATATACATATACATATATATATATATATATATATATATATTTATCATTGTCACTGATTATAGGAGATATATATTCTGTAATTTTTGCACATTTTTTAAAATTGCATGTGCAATTTTTCTATTTGAAGCACATATTATCTAAATTGAAAGAATTTTTTATTATTAGATTAGTGTAGGTTATTTATAATATAATAATATATTTATTATATCCATTTGTTCAAACTATAACTGCCTGCCCCAAATCCTTACACTACTGAAGCTGCCATTGGTATTTAACTAATATGGAACTTTGCACATATGTCTGATTCCAAGAAATGGGATCAACAAAGGAGCACAGATTTCAACTACATAGTGCCAAAGAAGCATGTATCTAACCTGAATGATTCCAAAAAAGCACACAGGTCAAAAAAAAAGAGAGAGAGAGAAACCAATCTTGCTGAGAATTGCTGAGACTTTTATGCCAGTAAAAAAGGACTTGAACCCATTGTGAGAATCAAGGTTGCAATGCTTAACATGCATTAAGACATAGGACTCCTTTAATCATACTCCTTGTAAAATTTATATCAAGTACCTAAAAATTGGCTGTTCTGGCACCATAATCTAGCCCTGAGAAGAAATGATGAAAGAAGAAAAGAAGAAACAAATTAATATCAGACCAAAAAATACAAATCTAGTCTTTTTTTCCCTAACTTTCATACGATGGTGGTTGACTGTGGTCCTGGTTGTTAAGTGGGTACATGCATGATGTCTGGCATGGATTGCTTTGATTGGACATTATTCAAAGACTTACAACTTTGCTAAAGTTGTTGATTATTTCTATTAGCTTTTTAGTTGATTCTCTAGGATTTTTTAAGTAGACCATCATATCATCTGCAAAGAGTGATATCTTAGTCTCCACATTGCCTATTTTAATATCTTCAATTTCTTTTTCTTCTCTAATCGCTACTGCTAGTGTTTCTAGTACAATGTTAAATAAAAGACCTAGTGTGGTTTTTTTTTTCTTAATTAGAAATTTTTTCATATAAAATTTAGAATTAGATGTTTAGAATTTTTCATCCACTAGTTATTTGGCCTTTTTGTGCTAATTTTCTCGATGAATTTGATTGGCAGTGATTCATTTGCCTTCTGCCTCAGCCATATATTCCTCTGTGATTTCAGTGTGTCTTTCTATCCTCCTCAGGGGGAATGTGTTTTTATTTCATATGGAGAGTTTAAGTTATTTTAGGAAAAGAGATTTACTATCTCCTGGAATCCAAATGGAGATGCCTGTGGAGACCACATGGAGAATGCATGCTGATCCAGGAGCCTAAGAGAGCAACCGGATGTGCAAAATTTTGAAATTTGGGGGGTTTTAAATTCATTTGTCGGGTTTAAAATTCATTTGTCTTGCTAAAATTCATTTGTTTTGATAAATTCATCTGTTTTGTTTAAATGCATTTGTTTTATGTATCTATATATTTTGTTGTGAAAGGTGACTACCCCTTGAATTTTTTTTGGAAAAGAAGATTTCCTTATATTGTAAAAATTGTTACCATTCTCCCCTTGTATTGATGTATATACCCTTTATTTTATTGTAATTGTAAATTTATTTGTTTGTTATGATTCATTGGGGAGACTGATCTCCCAAAGGGTCACAAGGGAGAATGTGTCATTTAAAAATATTCTAAGCCCTTGGAGACTATGTCTCTCAGGAATTCCTGTTACAACTTCCCCCCACACCTCCCACTTCCTAAGTGGGAGGTGTTGGAGAAAGTGTAAAAGAGAGAGTTTTGGTGCCTTTTTGCTCTCTCTACCCTGGACCCTGTAAGGCTCTCTCAGCTCTCTTGGCTTTCTTGATCCCAGAGGCTCTGGACCCTGGAGAAGTGCCTACTGGAGGAGACCTTTTTCCCTACCTAACTTTCTTTTTCCTAACTAAATAAAAGCCTAGCTATTTCTACAATAAGTGCTACCTGATCTTTATTGAGCTCTGAAGAGCCCGAGTCAGTTATTATTCATCTAATTTTCTCATCTTTTTAAATGCCATTTGAATAGAAATAGAACTGGGAAATTTGCTATCCTGTTATTTGATTTGTGTACTGTTGGAAAATTCAATTAAATTGCTTTTTAAAAAATGCCCTTTTTACTGTAAAGCAAAAAGCCATCAACAAAACTATTTTAACATTCATAGAAGCATAAGAAAAAGCTGTTATAGGGAGACAAAGTTCTGTTAAGAATAATGTGTTTTTAAATACATATTTATGTGAATACAAATATAAGGAGTTACATATGTGTATGGACATATGTATCTTCTATTTGTCTCTTACATATCATTTTTGTTTTTCCTATCCATTTAAAAATATTTTAGTGATACTCATAGTTTTTCTTTATCTTTTTCTAACCATTCATCCATCACTACTCCTTCTAATCTTGTTTTGTAACAAACATGTTTAACCCAGTAAAACATATGAGCATTTTGGCCTTAACAACTTCTTTTTTGATTGAAATAAATATTGGAATGTAAGCTCATCTTCTGTAGACTCACTCAAAGCATTTTTGGGACCACTCCAGTAGCAGAGAGGTTAGCTCTTTGTATTTTATCCTGTTCACATTCAGCTTTTATTTCTTCTTATGGGTCATTTAAAAGAATTTTGTTCCACACAGCTAGAATATTGAACATTTGGTATAACAAAATTTATAAACAACATTCTTCCTAATTCTTATGGATCAATAATAATTGTTGTTATTCAGATAATCATAGCTTTGGGCCCAATTATTTACAAGACAAATTGCCACATATTCAAATAGTGGGTCTATGTTGTTAAAACAATTTAGTTTACTAAATTTGTGTGTCTTACTCAACTAAATCTCTAAAGTAAAAAAGGTTCTACAGCTTACTAAGAATGCTCTGAAACAGTTTCTTGGGAAAAGATGTATAGTAAGACTTCCTAGGTTTTTTATAACCTAGCAATCATTCCACTTTGACCACAAGGTATTATCCTCACAAATTTATGAATGGGGCTCTGTCTCAAGATCTGCTTCAATTGCTCGAACCAAATGTGAATGATGACTTAGAAGTTAAAGGAGAATATCCCCTGGGTACAACATGATGAACATGGAAATATGTATTGCATGATAGTATATGTATTACCTATATCATATTGCCTGCCATCATGAGGAAAGGGGGATAGATGTGAGAAAGGAAGAGAACATGGATGGCAGTAATCATATTGAGGAGAAGAGCCAAAATAGCAGAGTAGAAGCAGTGAAAGCTTAAACCACTATAAAAATTCTCTTCAAACCAATCTTAAAAAATGCCTCAAAATGAACACTAAAGTGAAAGAATCAACAAGGAGATGGAGTGAAGCAATTTTCATTCAGAAAGCAACTTGAAAGTTAGACTGAGAGGGTCTGGTTCACTGGGGTGAGAAGGGAGTATAGCACACGGGAGACTACACCTAGGAATATTGGGGAAACCAATGGCAAGCCCCACCCCAACCCACATCTACTTTTTTTTTTAAACCCTTGTACTTTGGTGTATTGTTTCATAGGTGGAAGATTGGTAAGGGTGGGCAATGGGGGGTCAAGTGACTTGCCCAGGGTCACACAGCTGGGAAGTGGCTGAGGCCGGGTTTGAACCTAAGACCTCCCGTCTCTAGGCCTGGCTCTCACTCCACTGAGCTACATCTACTTTTAAGCATCTGAACCTGGGCTCAAGCCAATGTCCAGACACTGAGACCCTACTTAAGCCAATAGCAGTGCACTCCTATGTACACCTCACAAAGTTCCAACACTCATCCAAAGCTTGTAGTAAGGTATAGAATATGCCCAAGGCATTCCATATACCTCATCTGCATAATCCCAGAGTGAGGCCTGGAGCCCCAGCTGAAGCTTGCAGTGAGGACTTTGAACTCTAGCAAAGCAGTACACTATGTAGCCTGGCCTATATAAACCCAGGCTGAGTCCCAGAGCTAGCCTCTATCCAAACTCAAGGCAAAGGTACAAACCCCAGGGTAAATTAGTCCACAGTGTTCCTAATTTGATCAAGTTCAGAGTGAAACCAAGTCTCAGGATCAACTTTGAGCCCCAGCATAGGGCCACTCACAGTGCTCTGAACTCTGCTAGTCATCTGTAGTCTCAGGGGGTGGTTGAATCATCAGTGGCAAGTGGCTTTCAGCAGTTCCAGACTATAGACAGTCAAACCACCTTGGAAGAACTCAAACTTGAAGAAACCCAGAAATAGAGCTAAGGGTATCATTGAAGAAAAATTGAAGGATAAGAGAGTGCTCTCTCTACCCCAAGAATAGAGCCCACCTTTAGGATTCCAGTAGAAGTCAATAAAATGGTGGGGAAAAGAGCAAACATTAAAAAAAAACCCACACATAAGCACTGAAAATATTTATGGAGACAAAGAAGAGGAAGGCACAGACATAGAAGCAGATAGTGAACTCAAAACAAATACTTGCAAAACTTTAAAGAAAAACATGAATTTGTCTGAGGCTCTGAAAGAGCTCAAAAAGTATATAAAAAAGCAGTAAGAGAAATAGAGGAAAAATGGAGAAGAGAAATTAAAGCAGCATAAGAAGACTATAAAAAAACAAATTGGACAAATGAAAAAGGAGATTCAAAAGCACACATTAGAAAATCATTCCTTAATCAAAATTAGTCAACTAGAATCTAATTGACTACATGAAAATTAAGAAATAATAAAACAAAATTAAAAAATTAAGAAGCTGAGGAAAACATGAAATATCTCATTGAAAAAAAAACATATTAGTAAAATAGATCCAGTAGAGTTAAATTAATAATTATTGGACTACCTGAAATCCATGATGGAAAAAAAAAAGCTTCTTAAGCATGGGTTACCTCTTTGGGGTAAAATGCTGCTTTTCTGAATTGGTCTAGGGCAAAAAGGATTTTTATAAATTTCTTTTTTCTTTTTTGGGGGCTCTATAAAAGACCAGTTTTTGTTTTGTTTTGTTTTTTATTTTAATGCCACTCTTCCTGGCTAATTTCCCCAGGTTTCCCTTCTTATTTAAGTTAATTCTAGAGACACATGGGGCTTGGGAAAAAAGAAAGTATTTTTTTAGGAATAAAACAAGGTAAAAAATTAGTTAATTTCAGCTTATAACCAGTCTCTCTAATAACAAAACTGAGCTAAGCTCAATGAATTCTATGATATTAAATTCTGTTGGGGAGCAAAACAGAGCTCCTCCCCTTCTGAGAGGAATTGAAAACTTTTCTTCAGGCATGGCCCTTACAGCTAGTTAAGAAACAAAGCAACCGCTGCTGATAAGGGAGGAAAAAAACAACAAAAAACAGTGCTGAGTACTGCTATTAAAGTACCTGGAAGATAGGATCCTCTCTCCAGGGTTGGCTAATTGGATTGCTTTTTCCTGGGGTGGGAGGGGGTGGTTTGGGAACCAATTCCCCAGGTGGGGCTTTAATACCCTGCCGCTAAAATTAAAACAGCTGTGTGCTATTTATTTTAAGGAAAAAAGAAGAGAAAAAAATGAACTTACCTTTTGATCTAGTATCTGTGTTGAGTTGAGGTTTACAAAGTGAAAGAAGAGTCAAGAAAATTTCAGAAGATTGAGAGTAGTTGGCACAACCTTCAGGTTGCCAAATATAAGGGGTAAAAAGGGGTTTTGGTTGGGTGAATATTAAAAGGTTTGGTCACCTGGGAATTGAATAATTATAAGTCCCCAATTAAAAAATAACCTCAAGTCAAGATGAATTTTACGGAAGTTTATTTACAAATGAAAAGAGGAAGAGAAAATTTAAAAAAAAATCAGAGAGAGGATAAGATAGGATAAGTAATCTAAAACACTAAGTAATTTGCTTTGGTCCCCTAGTTTAAACCAGGCAGATCTAATTAGTCCTCAACCAGAGGAGGTTCAGCCTTGAGCTTAAGACTGGACAGCTGGAAGGCTAGAGGGCTGGAAGGCCCCAGAGGTGAATAAAGCAGAAGCTTAAGTCACAGAGTCTCTTTTGAAAGAACAGTTCCTTTAGAGAAGTCCAGGAAGATTTAGTCTTTACACTCACCATATGTAATTCCAAAGGAGAGATTAACAGCAGTCTCATTTAGTCCAAGATCTCAGCCAGCGGTTGGAGCTCCTCTAGGACCTAGTCACCCACCACACAAATAATTGAGCAGTCAAGGGTCAATAATGCCTAGCCCCGGAAGTTCTTTCAATTTATCTTCTCCATTTCTTTCGTCACTTCCTGTGCCTCCAATCCAGTTTACGTGTCCAATCACAACAGACACTTTTCTTAGGACTGCCTAGCGGGTAGACAGTCAATTCTGATTTGCCACCCATTCTTGCACACGTGGGTCAAAGACCTCCCCACTTCAGAGTTGAGTTGTTTACACATTGGATGATTAGATTTTAAAATGGGCAAGGTAGATTTAATCTATTATCATAAGCAGAACCAGGAGAATCATATACACACGGAAGGATACACTGTGGCACAATGGAATGTAAAGTACTTCTACTAGAAGCAATGCAATAGTCCCAGACAATTCTGAGGGATTTATGAGAAAGAACTCTATTCACATCCAGAGAAAGAACTGTGGAAGTAGAAACAAATCAAAAAACAGAACTGCTTGATCACATGGGTCAATGGGGTCATGATAGGAAATATAGACTCTAATAGATCACCCTAAGCCAAATATTAATAATATGGAAATAGGTCTTAATCAATGACATATGTAAATCCCAGTGGAATTACCTGTTGGCTACAGGGGGTGGGGAAGAGGGGAGGGAATAAACATGAATCATGTAACCATGGAAAAATATTCTAAGTCAATTAATTGAATAAAATTTTTCAATTAAAAAATTAAATAAAAAACTCTAGACAATATAAAATACTTGGAAATCTACTTTGCTAAGATAAGCTCAGGAATTACATGAACACAATTACCAAACACATTTTACATAAAGTCAATTTTAAATAATTAGAAAAATATAAAATGCTCATGGATAGGCTCAGCTAACATAAAAAATCACAATTCTATCTCAATTAATTGACTTAATCATTATCATACCAATTAAACTGCCAATAATTATTTTATAGAACTAGAAAAATAAAGCTATCAAAATTCATATAAAAATGTTATAAATAATTCTTTATTAGAGATATACAAATTGAACAATGCTGAAGTACCACCTCACACCTATCAGATTTGCCAATATGAGAGTTGGATGGGATGTGACCAAACTGGGACACCAATGCCTTATTGGGTGAAGTTGTGAACTGATATAACCATTCTGAGGGGCAATTTGTAACAATGCCCGAAGAAATATAAAAGTGTGTAAACCCTTTGATCCAGTAATACCACTATTACAGTAATACCCATAGAGATAAAAAAAATGGAAAAGGACATACTTGTAGAAAAATATTTATAACAACTCTTTTGGTGGTAAAATATTAGAAATTTAGGGGATGTCAATCATTTAGAGAATGACCAAACAAAAATTGTGGAACATGTTGGTGATGGAATATTGTGCTATAAGAAATTATAAGCAAGATGCTTTCAGAAAAAGCTAGAAAGATCTGCATACACTGATGCAGAGCACAATAAATAGTAATTGTAAAATTTTTTCAGTAAGTACAATATTGTATGGTGATCAACTGTGAAAATTTGCCTTATCTCTGTCTGCAATGTAGTAATATGGGACAATTCTGAACAATTGCTATCTACCTCCAGAACAATAATTGTTGGAGTTGGATGGATAAGGATCAAAGCATACCATGTTTCATATCAGTGTATTTGCAATTTTAACTTGAGGTTTTGGTTTTGAATGTATTCTTACAACAATGATCAAATGGAAATGCATTTTGCATGATAATATAAGTCATTACACAGATCAAATTGCTTATCATCTCTAAGTGAAGAAAGGGAAGGCTGGAAAGGAGGAGGTTTGGATCTTATAATTTGGAATGTTGAAAATTATTATTACAAATTCCAGGGGCAGAGCCAAGATGGAAGAGTGAAGCAGAGCTGCTCCGTGTCACCAGGAGAATCCTCTCTGACCAAGATTAAAATATCACCACAAAATGAATACAGAAGTGAAAGAACTAACAAGGATTCAGAGTGAAACAACTTTCTAGAAAAGAAAAACCCCCAAACCAGGCAGAAAACATCTGGGCATTGGAGTGGGAGGAGAGCAGAGTCATCAAGAGGCTGTAGCAAGGAGGGAAGAATAAGGCAAGAGCAAGCCACATCCTCCAAATCCAGACCCTGAGATCCTACCTGGGCGAATAGTGACACAAGCTAAATTTCAAACCTGTGGAGAAGTCCAGACTCCCTAGGGCAGTCTGTGCTGAAGTGGGCAGATTTGTGTGTGCCCAGATTGAAGCCAGGAATCCTAGCCTAGGCTTGGGATAAGGATATAGTACACAGTTTGGAGTGGCTGATAGTACTTAAGTACTAAGTATTAAGTACTGATCTTTCTGCCTAAAGCTCAGGGAAGAGTTCCTAGACAGGGGAATGAAAGGTGTGCCTGATTGGATCAAGTACACAGTGAGACCAAAATCTTCAGCCTAAGTCTGGGGCTAGACTTTGATTAGCCCCTGACCTAATCAAGTTCAGAGTGAGACCAAAATCTTACACATAAGTCTGAGGCAAGTCTTTATGCTATCAGCATCTCAAGTGTCAGTTGAATCAGCAAGGGCATGGTGCTCTCAGAGCTCTCAGCCTTCAGACCATCACATCATTCCCCCAAGCTACCTGTAATTAGATAGGAAAAATGAGCAAACAACAAAAAAGAAAATTATTATTACACGTAACCAGAAAAAAAATATCTTTGAATTAAAAAAATCATATCTACATGTAATCTGGAAAACATATTTTAAAAAAGAATGTTCCCTATGTTCAGTGTTCTCTACACTAACACTTTTCTAATATTTACTACTTTTCTGCTAGGAATTAGTAGAATTGAAGCAAGATGAGCTCTTTTCAGTAAAATTGATGTCACTGGTCCTACAAAAACTAGATTGTAGAAGGAGCAATGTTGAATTACCATCTCAACAGATATTAAAAGCTTCCCTTATAGGAAGAATGGACAGATAGATTAGTAAGAAGTGATCATTAAAGGCTCTTCTCCAGAGCCATTTGGCATTGATCTTTAAGTTAGTCCCCTGAAAGTTTGCCAGAGCCACAAAGTGAATGAAATTGAAATTGCTAAATTAGAGTCACTTAATATTTCTATTTACACCAGCATGATATGAGGCAGTCATTTTCAAAAGGGATGTCCTCATGTTACTTAACATACTGTGAAAATTATAGAGGAATAAGTTTCACCTATATATACCACAGGACATTTTGTGGACAAAGCAATGAACACACACACACACACACACACACACACACACACACACACACACACACACACTGAACCCATCTCACGGGCTTATAATAAGATGCAAATTATATGGCATAGAAAAAATGTTTTTCCAAATCCTAATGCTTTATATGATTTCTAGCTATAATTTTACGTCTCAATAATTCCAATCCTCTAACAATCATGCTCAAATATTTTGGGCATGTCCACTGTTTACTGATACCTAACACAAAAAACTTGTTACATTCTCCAGAAACAATGAAACAGAAGAGCACCAAGATGGCACCTGGTAAGCCTTTATAGTCTAATGGAAAAAGGATTGGTCTTAGAATAAAAATAAAACCATGAGAATAACAATGACAACATTTATTTAGCAGTTTTTAAAATTTGAAAAGTTTTATATTTATTTATTCATTTAGTAGAACCAACAGCTTCATGAAGGGTTGTTATTTTCAATTGTGGGAGATGTGGAAATTGAAGCACAGAAAATTTAAGGGACTTGCCTTGGTTAAACAACTAGTAAATGTCTGAGGTTGGATAAGAAATAAGGTCTTCTTGCTTCCAAGTTGCCTGTTTTATCCCCAGTGTTACTATCTCAGTTCATCTTTTTAACTTTCAATTTTATTAGCTTTGTGACTGGAAAAGTCATGTAACCTACCTGAGCCTCAGAGAACAGTTGTAGTGCTGTTGTAGAAAGAATGTGGGATTTGGGATCAGAGAATCTAGGAATGTCACTTAACTGAGACCATAACTGGGCAGGTTGTTTTATCTGAGCTTCAGTTTTCTTTATAATAGGATGTATAATACCTGATCTTCTGGATTCAGGGTGTTTTTCATGAGAATCAAGTGTGATAGCCTATTTAAACTAGAAAATACTTTATAAAATTCACTTTTATTATTATGGTTTAGTTTTGAGTTTTTTCCCTTCTTCTTTGGATATAAATCCTGAGACACAGAAACAAGGAAATCTCAGAAATACATTGTAAGTCATATGTTTAATTATATCACAGCCATTCGATCATTCTTGGCTGATCAGTTTAGGCTAGATCCTCAGTTCCTTCTGATTGTTCATATCTAAATACATTATCAAATGCTCATCCCACTAGGGGTCTCTGTTCTCCCAGTAAATAGGATGCTTCATCCTGGGATCAAACCAGAGAGAGGACCCTAGGGAAGATAGTCAAATATATAGACACAGAGTAATAAGGGACAAAATTCCCAGACTAATAGAAATAGAGCATCCCCTAAGGTCCTAAGGCTTTCCCAAGTTTTCATCAACAAATTGCAGTTTTCTTTCTACCATAAATTATCTGAGCAATGACACTAAGGCAAGGAGGTTTGATCCACACAAGATCACCATGACCAAGGTGTCCCTGCTGCTGGTTTCAATATGGTTCACCTTATTATTCAATGGGGCTATCTGCAAGCTGATATGAATTTTTCCATTAAATGACTATATATTCAAATTCCCTTGTTTCCAACATTCTTGGCAATCATTTCTCCCACTTGCCCTTGAAGGATAATATTGGAGGAACATTTTCTTTTGAGGGAGGGTTGTGTGTTGAGGAGGGGAAGATCTTTTTTGACAATGCAGACAATTAAGTTTTTAATTATCATCTCAGGGTTGCTAAATTATTAAAGAGGTTCAAATTATATCAATATTAATTATTCAAACAAATGAATATCAGTTGCTGTCATATGTTGTTTTTAAAACAGCTTAATAATCATTCATTTAAAAATTTCAAATAGTTTCTTAGATTATTTTCTCTTGGTTACAGTCTCTTCCTCTGTTTTTACACAAGTTTCTGAAGTTGACTTGAAGTGCCAAGAAGAAAATTGATGCCCAGAACTTCTATGACCTCCTTAGAGGTTTTATTCCACTTTTAATTAATCTGAACAGTGTTACCAATCGTTATGCTAGTTAGCCCCACTTTTTTGCCAATTCAGCAACTCCATTTGGAAGTTGTTAAATGAACTCCTTTTTTAAAAAGTAGTGTTGCAAACCTCAATTTTGCATTTAAAAACAGCTCAGTATCAAACATTAAAGTAAGAACACTCACAGTAAATACTCATTTTGATTTCTTACATAGCAAGTAGTAAGCATATGAACTTCATTTCTCTAAGTGTTTGTAATGGCCAGCAATAAGTAAATTCTAGGATTTTGATAAATCCATGTATGATAGTTTTATAATTATTATTTTATATATATACATATATATTTTTTAAGATAGTCACGTGAAGAACAACTGTCATGTTTTCTCATAAAGCTTTCTGAGGTGACACTATTAGAGATAGTAGCATTGAGCAGGCTGGACCACTGGTTTGTTTCAGTTTAGCATTTCTTATGTTCCTCTTCTTACTTCATTTTTAAAAGAGACTGCCCAGCTTTGCTGCCTGTTACTTTCATTACAATGATAATATTTAGTTTTCTCTTCTGCACTAGAAGATCTATAAAGATACATTATTAAAAATATATAAATATTTTTATATAGTGAGTTTACACATGAATCCTTAAAATCTGTTCAAAAGACATAGATCTTTGCTTAGATCCTCATGCCTGAATACCTGGATTGCTTATTTTTTGTGTTCCCAATTTGACCTCATTTGCCCAAGGTCTGCATTAGAACTTGGATTTCGGGTGCCTCCTACTAGTCTTTACCTACCTCCAATTCTCTTTTGTGTCACATGAGTTTTCTGCCAAATTCCTCTGACTGTTGGAGAGGAAATAGGCTTTTCTCTTTTCTTTTTCATTTCCCCTCAACAAAAGATCATAATAATTCCTTTATTTTAGTCTATTTTTATTATTATTATTAAATATTCCTAATGAATTTGAAAAATTCACAAAAGTCTACATGTTTATACATTGATTCATTTGTTCAGTGTTTACTAAGTATTTATCATATAACTTATTCATAGTTATACATTAGCCTCAGTTAGCTAATGGAGAGTGTGATAATAGAAGAGTTACAAACAAGTAAAACTCTTCTTACCATCCAAGGATTAACAATTTGTTTGGAGTTATTAGACATTTTGTCAGAAAAATATAGCACGATGTTTAAAGAATGCATAATGCTAGAAGATCAGAGAAGGGAATCTTAACCATGGTAGATTTTAGGGGGAAGAATTCAGGAAAAGCTTCCTACAGGAAATGTCATTAAGTGTGGCTTTGAAGGATGAGTAAGATGTCAACAAATGAAGATGAGGAAGGATAGGGCTGGGAAGGTATTCTCAGTTTTGAGAATAACATAAGAAAACACATACATCTGAGGGGGGATCATTTAGGGAAAGACAAATAGTTTAGTATGGTTGAAGATTGAGCACATGAGCAGAATAGAGTAAAATAAGGATAGAGAAATAGGCTGAATCCAAATTATTAAGGGCTTTGAATGATAGGCCATACAGATTGGATTTTATTCAGTGAGTTGAGGAGTGATGTGAATAGACTTATGCATTAGGAGAACTATTCTGGTAGCTGCATGTAGGATGGATTGGAAGGGGGAAGGAGGATAAAGGAATCTGAAAGGCAGGTGATCATTTCTTTTTTGATCCAAAATTATGCTTTTTAATTGTGTAAAGAATTCTTAGGGAAGAATTCCCCTCTGCTATCAATGCAAATACTCTACTATTTTTCAGGTGATATTCTTAGAAATCTATCTGTGGCATTAGGAGGTTAAGGGATTTGCCATGGGTCACATAATAATATATGTCAGAGGCCATATGAAAATTCGAGTTTAAGTGATTCTAAGTCAAGTTGACAAGCATTTATTAAATGTTTATTATATGCTAAGCACTGTGCTAAGCACTTTTTCTGAGGCTTATTTTCTATTCACTTTGTAATACTCTGTCTAAGGTGATCTAAATATGGAAGCAGTTGAAATAATCTGGGAGACAGATGATGATTAGGTGGTATCAATGGAAATAATAAGGAAGGGACAAATGCAAGAAATATTGTGGGAACAGAATTGATAGGAGAACTGAGATATGTGAGAGTAGTGAGAGGAATACTGTAAAATAAAACTGATGGGGGAAAAATGAAAATTCTATTGTAAAGACACAGGAAAGGTCAAAAGTAGGTTTATTGGGATAAATATTTAGTTTTAGATTTGTTGAAATTGAGTTGGCAGCAGGATGTCCAGTAGTCAGATAGAATTGTATAGACAGTTGGCAAGAGTTAACAGTTTACAAATATTAATAGCTAATCTTGTAGTTTTGTATAATTGAGGTAAAATGAGAGCTGGTGAGTGCTAGAATAAAGCTATATGCCTAAATTCCAGGGGAGGGATCATTAGAAGCCAAAAAAGAAAATGATTCTCTTGTCAGGTTACAAAGACCAGTCTTTAAAAAGCCTATATAAACTATGAGACAGAGGCAAACAGAAGGTCCTGGCAGGCCCAAAGTCCAAGGGATGGCATGAGAAAAAGTCAGTCACCTGCCTAAGACTCTAAATACCTTGACTTAGATGGGAAAAACAGATGCTAGAGACACTGAGATACCAAGTAGGCTTAGAAAACTAAATTTACTTTGTCTGAAAACCTAGAACTCAATCTCTAAATCCAGTCCAGGACAGAACTGGGCCAGATGAATTCAAAGAAGGATGTAAGAGAGGAGGAAGGAGCTTTAGTGAAGAGAGAGAAGAGAGGCATAAAGTACAGAATTTTAATATTCTACAATGAATCCTGCTTTCAACACAACCATTGTGAAGAGATTTCTACAAAGCAACCTCCACATGCTTTTGATGAAAACAACATTTTCCCAAGTGTTTTTTGTTTGTTTTTAAATAATGCACTGTGCCTTTCCCAGTGGCAAACTGGGCCATTGAAACAATTATTCAGATAATTTAGGCTAAAGCACCAGCTACAGAGAAAAAGAAGGGACGTCTGTTTGGGGTTTGAATTACTAAAATTATGTGACTATGTAGCACAAGTATACTGTATAATTGTTTCCTCCTACACACTTCCCATACGAACAAATTAGTCCATTTGTACAATGCCGTGGCAGCCTTGGATGTGATTTCTAAATAGCTTAATTCAATTCACTGCAGCCCATATGCCTGGCCTGGAGAACTATAGATCCCTAAAAGACCTGTCTTGCTGACTTTAGGCTTCTCCTAATGTGAATTATGAATCTCTAAACATGAGGACCTGGCTTCTGAGACCTGATTTATGAATTAGAGGATCATAGACCTATAGTGAGAAAGGATCTCAAAGGTCAACACTTGAAATTCCCTCATAGTATACAGATTAATAAACTGAAGTCAAGGAAAGTTACTAATGAGAGCTTGATTTTCTCAAGGGCACAAAGGAAATAAGCAAAAGAGACAGTATGTGAAACATATATTTTGACTCCAAAGTCAATGCCCTTTCCATTTGACTACCTTGGATCAAATGAGTTAATATTTGGACAGCACTTAGTAGAGTGTCAGGCACATACTGGGAGCTATAGAAATACTTATTCCTCTTCTCTATGCTGACTAGGTAAATATTTTCTAAGGTATGACTATACAGCAACTTGTTTATGTATTAAGTCAAATTAAACAGTCCTTGTTTTTGTCTACATTAGGCCAAATAAGTAATGTTCGTTAAATCGTCATTTAAGGACAGGCAGCAATAGAAAAATGTGAAGAAATCCTGAAGTTACAGAGGGAGACATACACGGTTTTGGAGAAGGCTGTTGAGAGAATTAGTTTTTTCTTGGCCATCTATATTTTATAAGCATTTTTAGTTCTTTTCCAATGAATGTGAGGTAAGAGGAAAGGAGGTAAAATATATTTTCATTAAATAAAAAATTACAAAAAAATTTAATGTTAAAATAAGATGAAGATAGTTTGGGGAGAAAACCACAGGGAAGGAGAGGTAAAAGAGAAGAAAACAAGAAAGGATGATGAAAAGGTCAGAAAAGCTTACCTAATTTGCATCCTTTCATTTCACATTTGATAATAATATTCTATTTATTCTTCTTAACATATACTGATAATAATGTGGGCAAAGCAATCTAGTTAGATTTGGGGTCAACAAAGAGAGCACTTGCTTTAGGGGCCCCCTAATTGGTTCTCCTCAAAAAAATAAGCATAGTATAATGAGAAAGCACTGAATTTGTTTGCAAAGGAACTGAGTTGGAATCCTGTCTCTGCTACTGTTATTCCTCTGGGACAGTATTGTCTTATGTGACTTATTGATAAGTCAAAAAACCTCTATGTATCTGTTTCTTCCTTTGTCAAATAAGAGGTTTCTAATTCCAAATCCTAAGATCCTATGAAGATGAAAAATCAGAGGGAATATATATATANGAGCACTTGCTTTAGGGGCCCCCTAATTGGTTCTCCTCAAAAAAATAAGCATAGTATAATGAGAAAGCACTGAATTTGTTTGCAAAGGAACTGAGTTGGAATCCTGTCTCTGCTACTGTTATTCCTCTGGGACAGTATTGTCTTATGTGACTTATTGATAAGTCAAAAAACCTCTATGTATCTGTTTCTTCCTTTGTCAAATAAGAGGTTTCTAATTCCAAATCCTAAGATCCTATGAAGATGAAAAATCAGAGGGAATATACATATATATATATATATATATATATATAGCAAAGCCTTTAGGACTATAAAATAATGCATGCTTTTTCAGTAAAAGAAGCTATAAAAACCAACTAACAAAAAGCCCTTCCATATAAACTGTATATATATATATATATATATATATATATACATATATATATATATGAAGGTTAACACATTCTAATATGTCAGTGACTTAAGAAGACATAAAGTAGATCATTCTGAATCCAATTATTCACTTTTGATGAGTCATTTCTTGGTAATTCAATTCTATTTTAATCTTCCTAAGAAGAAGATTATTAGGCAAAAGAAAGAAGGTGATAAAGAGGTACTGAAGATGAACAACAACAAAAAAAAGAGTAGGCGCTTTCTCTAGTACAAGTGAAGGAAATAGATAGAGATATTTGAGACATATTGAATACAGGCATTTTTAACTTTGTTTTCAATGTTGTGCATGATTATTCTCTCCACCTCTGTGTCTTAAAAACCTCCAAAGAATACCCCCATTGGAACCTAAATCTTAATCCCTGGATTCAATTTCTAACACAAAAAACTCTAAGAAAGTAAGAGTATAAGAATGGGTTTTTTCATCCTTTATGGTTCAATTAAAATGATCTTTGCTTATAGTCCCTTACCTGATTTGCCTCGAACCTTATATAGTATTTTGATAGTGAATGCATTTTAATATCCTCTACAAGACTGTAATGATAGCTAGGTGGTAAAGTAGATAGAGTGCTGGGCCTAGAATCAGGAAGATCTGTGTTCAAAGCTGGCCTCAGACATTTCCTAGCTGTGTGACCCTGGGCAAGTCACTTAACCCTTTTATTTTGTCTGGATTTCATCATCTATTTAATGAATTAGAGAAGGAAATGGCAAACTACTATAGCATCTCTGCCAAGAAAATTCCAAATGTGGACACAGAGTCAACACAACTGAAAAATGGCTGGAAAAGACTAACCTCTCTGAGAACAGGACAAAATATTTTCTCTGGCCCCAAACATTTGTAAAATCACACTCTGTAGTCAAAAATGAGTCAATTCTAATATGAAATTTAATAAGTGAAAATCAACTTTACTTGATGAGGGAGGTGTATATTAAGTCCTGTATAATAAAAACAAATGAGTGTTTTAATGAACTGCATGATTGAATGGACATGATAAAGCTGACCAAAAACAAACAAAGAAACAAACAACTGCCACCACCACCAACAACAATGAACAAAACAAAACTTAAGATCTCAGCTTCTATTAGAACTATTGTGTTCAGAATTTCCTGCTATATATACTATTGCCTAGTCAGATGGAACTGGCATTATAGTGTTCAGTTCTGGCATTTTATTTTAGGAAGGACATTAGCAAACCAATGAGTGTCCTAATAAGGCAATTCGATCCAGATTATGCCATATAAGGATCAGTTGAAAGAAAAGAGCATGTTTATTTCAGAAAATAATAATAAAATTGAAGGTTCAAGAAAAGCAACCTCAATCATAAGTTAAGCACTAGAAGAACTTTAGAAGTTATATATATCTATGTATGAAGAAAGATAAAAAGACAAGAGAGACAGAGAAAGTCAGAGAAATGGAGAGACAGAGACAGAGAAAGAGGTACAGATACAAAGAGGGAAAGAGAAAAAGAGATAGCATGAGCATAGAATCTTTGAATCCAAATCCGGCATTCTTTTTATTGCACCAGGATGCTTCTATGAGGACTACTTAAAAAAATCTAAAGGCAAATTTTCTGGAAGAGGAAATAGGCTTGTCCTTTTGACTGTAAAGGAACTAGGAGCAATAAATGAGCAAAAGTTGAAGAAAAGGAGATTCCATATCAATGTAAAAAAATTCCCCCCAAATTAGCATTGTTCAAAGTAGAAAAAGGAAGTAGCTATTTCTCTTTCTTTACAGAAGGGCCTAGAGAACTATTGTCCGGAATGTTGTGAAAGAGAAATTAATTCAGGGTAGACTAGATAACCTTTAAAGTCCTTTCCAATTCGGAGACACTATGAATTACCTCCATACTTTGGATGGCACTCACCGATTATGTGGTTAATCTAATCCTAATTTTTTTTTCTGGTCCCTAGGGATCTATGGTTAAAGTGAGGACTCCATATGATTGTATTATCTTGGCACTACTCATATACTCTGCTCTCTGAGAGCATTGGGATTGTGTTCAAAAATGCCATTTGAAAAGTGAACTAATCAGCCAAATCAGTTATTTGGCACCATAAAGATGCCAAAACCAATTGACTTGTTTCACTGAATGCAATTATTTGTTGTTGTCTTAACAGAATTTGCCCAAACTATTCCTTGTAAAGTCATAGCAAAATGAACACAAATCCAAAGTGAAATCAGATTCATATTCTTTTTTTTAATAGTTCAGGCTTGCCTATTTATGATCTTATAAAAATATTAAGAGGCCAACTGTCATAGTTGAAGGAGAGCCAGCCTTAGCAGCAGAAGCCCAAATTCAACTCTTGCCTATGACATCTAATAAATGTTTAACCTTGGAAAATTCACTAACCCTCTGGATACCTTATAGAACTCTCTAAGACTTTAAATTACAAGTGAATTGCTCATCTGCTTATATATATATATATGTAAAATGTATTTCCAAGCTCAGAGTTCCTTAAAATTATGAAATGTCAAGTCCAGACCAAAATCTCTCTCAATCTATCTCTCTCTGTCTCTGTCTCTCCATCTCTGTCTCTCTCTCCCTCCCTCCTTCTCTCCCTGTCCTCTTGCTTGTTCATCTGTGTGTCAGACTACATATGAAATAAAATGTTATTTGTAAAATAGTTTGTAAACCTTGAAATATAGTGTAAATATCAATATAAAGGGTCAGGAATTTATTGGAGAAATGTTTATTGACAATCTTATATAAAATATATTGTTGTTGTTGAGTCATTTCAGTTGTTTCTAATTCTTCTCAACCTCACTTGGTATTTTCTTGGTGAATATAGTGGAGTGGTTTACCATTTCCTTCTCTAGTTCATTTTACACACGAGGAAACTGAGTCAAAATGGGTTAAATGACTTGCCTAGGAAAACACAGTTAGTAAATGTCTGAGGCCAGATTTGAACTCATGAAGATGAGTTCCTAACTCCAGGCCCATCCTTCTCTCCCCTTTACCACCTAGCTACTATGTATCACAAATTAAACAAATATTTTAGTCTATATTAAGCTGGTCTAAAAATTCATAGTTAATTTTTCCTTAGTATTAATTTCATTTTGCTCTCATTTTTTAAACATCGAGTGAATTTTAATTCATTTTTAAATTGACAAAAATACTTTTATGTTTCTGTTCCTTTATATAGTGTGTATGTCACACACACACACACACACACACACACACACACACACACACACACACACCATTGAATCTGTAATGAATATAGTACAAGACAAACTGTGAAGAATAGTACTGCAATTTTATGATAGATGGAGATTTTTGTGAGTTTTTTTTTACTTCCAAACATGTTGGGGTCTAGGATCCTATAACTTTCCAAGGGAAGTCCAAGGTCATTTAAAAGAAAGTATTGATTATTCTCCTAGACTTTGAGTAGCTTTAAAAAAAAAGCTACACATCTCTGCCTGATGGGCTAAGCACCGCTTTTGAAGGAGAAAAGGAAATGCAATTGTCTAGACTTTAAAACCTAAGTCTAGATAAAGGAACCTTCAATGAAACTGAAAGGCTGATGGGATAAAAAGAACACGGGTATTATTAATGCTTATCACTCCTTAGGTCCATAGAGTTCAATGACAGTCTCAAAAGGATGTGCTGATAAAGGATTTGGTGGTAGTTTGACACAGTATGTGTTGGTTCCAGTAAGCCTCTTGCTGAACAAAGAATGCCAACTTCTGAAGCCTGAATAGATGAATGACAGTTCTGAGCTCAAGAGGCAGGCCTTTTCCCTAGGCTTTTGTTATTTTTTTCCCCAACTAAGTGTGTTAATACCAGAGCTGCCATCGAAGCTACTGTCTTGTTAGTGGGAGCACATGGTAAATTCCAAAAGACTTGGAAAGCAAAATACTTTGGGACCTCAAATTTTGTATGTCTTTGATCCACCACACCCCAGAAAAAATATATTTTAGGAACAAAGCTTCTATGAACAGTAAAAAACAAAACAAAGCTATCCATATTTTTCCAAATTATATGCTTTCCAGAGTGCAACTGAATTTGAAAGAAATTGAGACCTATTTTCTACATTTTGGAGTATGGCATATTTGATATAGAGTACCAGGAATCTTATCTCAAATATTATCTTTGACATATAATACCTGTGTGACTCTAGGGATGCTACAAAGAAATCGCTAACTAGCACTGGGAGCAAATTCACTGGAATCTTACACCAATGAAATGCAGGTCCAGTCTTCATCTCTACTGAACAATGAAATAAAAATAGCAGATAAAATATGAATCGGTTTCTTTCCTATCTACCTAGTGTACTTGGTAACTGATTAATTTATATGCTGAACTCTCAATTTCAGTTTCCTGGCCTCTTAGACCATTACTGGCCTCCAGCTAAGCTGGTAGCTGTCAGAAACAAAACCTTTGATCACATCTCAGGTAAACAATGTTCTCACTTAAGTCTTTTTTCTTTATCTTGATTTCCAATCTTAATGCTCTGTTGATGTTTATATGTCTTGCTACACAAATATACATACAGACTATGTATACCCACATGTCTATATGTACATATTGAATTGCATATGGTGCCTCTATTTTTCATGACAAAAAAGTTCTAATTTTGCACTTCTACAGAGTTCCATCTCTATCCCCAAGAATCAAGGGTTACTTCTGATCCAAGGTAGAAATGAATGTACTGGGGACATTTGTGATGCTCAGGGGAGTTCCACATTTTTTTCATATTTGCCATCATCTGAATCTGAAGAAGAGCCTGTTCATAAATGTTTCTGATATATTTGCATCTAACACATCACAGTGATCATTTGAGAAGAATCTGGGGATACTCGAGAGAGGTGGCCTTGTTGTTAGGGAGATTTGGGTTTGCATCCTCTGGTACATATTATTTTCATGACCATGAAAAAGTCACTCGTCCTCAACTCTCTAAGATAATAATTTACAATCCAGTGGTTACTATGCATCCCTGAAAGAGCTTTCCATAATGGAAGATCTCTACACTAATAAAATGACAGCCCCCTCTGAACTACTCTAGAATAGGAGAGGAAGGTGATTATTTTTATTTTAATATACTTGTTCACATTGAATTAATGATCTGCAGCTTGTTTTCCTAACTGTGGTTTTAGCAATATCGTCATGCCTAAAGTATATGGAATTTGACTTTTATAATATTCAAATCTGTGATTTTGAATTCTTGAGCCTCAATTTCCTCACCTGTAAAATGCAATATCTGGACTAGATAAGCCCTAGTAGGAGTAAATCCCATTCTACCCCCCCATTATAGTTTGTGTTCTAAAATTGTTTTACAGCTAATAAAAGTTGGAAGACTTAAGAAATTCTAGAGTAGTAGTAGAAGTTGAGCAATTAGAGGTGATTTGGGGCTGCAGAAAAGGTCCTATACAATATAAAACATAGTCAGGAAGCTTGGGCTTCTATCTGTGACTCAGATTTATAAAATAGGTCTTGAATTCATGTTTTGTTTTTTGTTTTTCAGTGATATCTTTCTTACATGACCCCATTTTGGATTTTCTTGGTAGAGATATTGAGTGGTTTGCTATTTTCTTCTCTAGCTCATTTTATAAATTAAACTGAGGCAAACAGGGCCAAGTGACTTTCCCAAAGTCACTTAGCTAGTCAGTTTCCAAGATAACATTTGAACTCAAGTCTTTCTGACTCTAGGCCTGACACTGCTCTATCTAGCTGCCTAGTCTTAGAAAGGCAGTCATGAAATAGAAGATATTTAAGCTTGTAGTCAAGAACACAACACTTGAGGGTTTGATATCCCAACCAAAGTTGGGAAAGGTCCTTCTTTCTTATGAGGCTCCCACTGCACTCTCATGCCAAAAACAAAGGATCATGGAGGCAAAAGAATAGTAGGGTGGACCACAGGTGCTTATGAAAAATAAAGTTAAATCTGGAAAATGTATTCTTAAAGTATTCTTTAAAGAAAGTTATCTATCTTTAAATTTATTTAGAATATTTTCCCAAGATTATATGATTCATGGTTTTTCCTACCCCCCTTCTCTCCCCTTTCCTGGAGTTGATAAGCAATTCTACTGGATTATCATTGTTCAAAACCTATTTTCATGTTATTCATATTTGCAGTCGAGTGATCTATTAATATCAAAACCCCAATCATATCCACATTGAACCACATGATCAATCACATGTTGTTCCTCTGCATTTCTGTTCCCACAGCTCTTTCTCTGGATGTGGATAACATTAAAACTTTCTCATAAGTTCCTCTGGTATGTCCTGGGTCATTGCATTGCTGCTAGTAGAAAAGTCCATTACATCCAATTTTGCCATTATGTATCAGTCTCTGTGTATAAGGTTTTCCTGATTCTGCTCCTTTTGCTCTGCATCAATTCCTGGAGGTCATTCCAGTTCACATGGAATTCCTCCAGTTCATTATTCCTTTAGGCAAAATAATATTCCATCACCAACAGATACCCCAATTAGTTCAGCCATTCCCCAATCGATGGACATCCCCTCATTTTCCAATTTTTTTGCCATTACAAAGAGCATGGCTATAAATATTTTTGTACAGGTATTTTTTCCTATTTGGGGTACAAACCCAGCAGTGGTATGGCTGAATCGAAGTGTAGGCAGTCTTTTTTTTTTTAACCCTTGTACTTTGGTGTATTGTCTCATAGGTGGAAGATTGGTAAGGGTGGGCAATGGGGGTCAAGTGACTTGCCCAGGGTCACACAGCTGGGAAGTGGCTGAGGCCGGGTTTGAACCTAGGACCTCCTGTCTCTAGGCCTGACTCTCACTCCACTGAGCTACCCAGCTGCCCATAGGCAGTCTTTTAAAACCCTTTGCACATAGTTCTAAAGTACCCTCCAGAATGGTTGGATCAGTTCACAACTCCACCAGCAATGCTTTAGGGTCCCAATTTCGTCACATCCCCTCCAACATTTATCACTTTCCTTTGCTGCCATATTGGCCAGTTTGCTAGGTATAAGTTGGTACACACCTAGTTTTAATTTGCATTTCTCTAATCAGGAGGGATTTAGCAACAGAATAAATTTGAGAGAAAAAATATATAATGTAAAGTAAGACAGGTATATTATGGTCCATCCCTTCCTTTTAGCAGGCTTATTTCTCTCAGCATTCATGCTACTAGGGCGACAAAAAGCAGTCACATACATATTTTCTAGCTTGCCTATTTATCTACAGGTGATCTGTCATGGCCTTTCAAAAGAGATCTAGCAGTATTGTATATACAAGCCACTGTTCTGATCACATTGTTGCCACAGGACTACTGCCACCTCTCTTTTCCTTTTTATCTAGAATATATCCTAAATTTCTTATAGCACCTTGTGGGAAAGGTCCTGCCCTCACCCTGTTTAAGAAATGATCTCCTTAGTTCCTCTCTTCTCAAATTCCAAAGAATAATGAATCCCAGAAGATTTGTGGTCAACAAACCCCTTTTTGGGGTTGATATAGGCTGCACTCACCCAAATAAATAAGTGGATTTAGTGGGATTTAAGAATTACTAAATTTATGCATTTGTAGACCTGAGTTCTAGTTCTCAATGGGTGTATTTGAAAAAAAGACTTTTACTCTAAAAACTTCTATTCCTCATCTATAAAATAATACATTTCATCTATGTCAGAGTATTTTAGCCTGGGCACTCTGATATAGTGAATAAAGGGATGGTCTCTGTTAAGTTTGAGTTATGTCTCTGACATTTAGTGTGTGGGTGACCTTAGGCAAGTAATTTATTGCCACAAGGTCCTAGGGAATTCTCTCTGAGTATAAATTGCAGAATAATCACACACCTATATTTGTCAAGAGTTATCTCACTGGTAATTCCATTATTAATTAAATCCAATTCCATACCAACCTTCACTTCTACCATCCCATCGAAAAAAATTAAAAATCAACATAAATCAATCAAGATCTTAAAAGACAAAAGTGGAAATAAATGCATAAATAAATAGGTAGCAATAAAAAAACTCAGAGTGATTTTGCAACATTTCTCTGTTAAACTTCAGATTTAAAAAGAACTCCTAGGGGGAAAAAACTTATCAATTTCAAAGCTAAGATTTTCAACAGAAGAAATAAAGTCTCCAAATAATGACATAAGGACATCGAATCTTCTAAACACAGTAAGGAATAATATTGAATAATCAAAAACACTTGTTAAAATGATTGCGTACAGTTCATGAGGAAGACAACTTTATCTTTTAAAACAAAATCTGACTTTCTTAAAATTCTAATAGATATTTGATCTTCTGGCAAATGTAAACTTCAACCAGATAATAGCCTATTTAGCTAGTTTTAAGTTCTTTCATTTATATGGACTAATTTATTGAAGTCAAGTCATCTGCTTCTAAAAAGTATATAGATTCTTTGAGAACAGGACAGTGGGTTGTGAGTCTTTTATTTTGGTTGTTCCCTAGTTTCTGCTCCTGAATTTTCTCATTCCATTGGATAATTGAAACTAAGATAAGAAGAAAAAGTCTTTGAGTTCTCCTCTAATCATTCAAGGCTTTTTTTTCCTTCTAAAAAGGGATGCATTATACTCTTTCAGCTATGCTTTCTGTTCCTTTTGGTTTAGTTTAATGTCTTTTATTTGTTAGAAAGGAAGAGATGCTATTCTTGTGCTAAGGTGAAGCATATTCTATAATGTTTAAAACACAAAAACAGCATTAAGACATTGAAAATCATTAGTAAATTGCCTTTTTGTTATTTTTGTTCAGTCTTTTCAGTCATATATGATTATAAGGGAGGAGTTCAGCAAGAAGGGTAGAACTACATAAGTAGATTGAAGAACCATAAGCATAAAAATAATAAATGAATCAATAAGAGCTTATGAAATCACCAAGTGAAATAATATAAATGGAAAAGCAAAAAGAACCCAAGACAGATCCCTAGTGGACATTCACCTTTAGCAAGTCTAACATGAATTAAGACCTAACAGAGGACATTAAGATGGAGTGATTTGATAAGTAAGAAAACCAAGACAGAATAGTGTCATGGAGACCTATAGAAAAGATATTATCAAGAGGGTGATTTGTGGTAAAAGCAGCAAAGAGATCAAGAAAGAAAAATAACAAAACAAGGCCATTGGATTTGACAATTAAATAATCACTAGTAAATTCAGGGAGGGCAATTTTGTTTGAAAAATTGGATTGGAAGTCAGATTTTTAGAAATTTACTAAGAAAACAAGAGGAAAGGAAGTAGGAGCATTCATTAAAGATGAATTTATCAAGGAGATTAGCAACAAAATAGAGGAAATAAAGGAAAAGAGATATTAGGGATGGTTTATTCAAATTAAGGATTTTTGAGGATGGGGGATGAATAAGTATGTTTAGAGGTAATAGGAAAGCAGTTAGTACACAAGAGAAAGATTGAAGCTAAGTGGGAAATTAAAGATGACAGAGGCAGCAATCAAAGATAGAGTGGAATAGGATCATATACGCACAAGGAGAGGAAATTACCTTGCCAAACAGAAGGACCACTTTTTTTGTTTAAGTCAGGATTGAAGGAGAAGACAGTAGAAGAAAAGTAATATGAGATTAAGAACATTGGAGAAAGAGTTTTTGGGAAAAGGCCTTAACGTTTTTAGTAAAATGTGAGACAAAATTCTTAGATGTATTTATTTTTAAAAGGACTAGAAAATTTATTATCAGATAAATAAAAACGTAGCAGTTACAAGCACACCATAAGACGAAACAAAAACATACACAGTATGAACAGTTATAAAGAAGGAAACCACCTTAAGCCAGAGAAAACAAAATTATATTAAAACCAAAATTATATACTCAAAATGCCCCAATATCCATACTCATAAGGAAAAAATAATTGAGCCAAAAGATGAGAAGACACACAATAGTGATGGGAAATTCTAATGACCCTCTTTCACTTTGGGATTTCAAACAGAAAAATAAACAAAATGAAAAAAAGAGAATTCAACAAATTTCTGAAGAATAGAGAACTAAAATATATGAATTTTTCTAAATATAACTTACTTCTGGTTTCCGGGTTAAGATGGCAGCAGAGTAAAAAGCAGCTCTTAACCTCTCCTGACCGAAACACACAAGACTCCTTAAGGGGACATAAAAACAAGTCCAGATGAACTGAGGAACCCCACAACAGGGTGCAGCGTGGAAGGTACGTGGAATTGGGACATTTCCATGCTATAAAGGGGTGAAACAGCTCTCACTAAATCGCGGGCTGAGCAACCACACCCCCAACCCCCTCCACACACAACACCTATAGCGCCGAAGCCAGCTAAAAAGAAATAGAGCAAGTTTGGGGCACCCATCGAGTCATTGGCAGCTCCAGGGCCTGTTCCTGAGAGCAGCAAGATTTAGGTCCCCAAAAAGCTAACGAACGCACACGAACTCTGAACACGGGCTCAGAGCATGGGGGCAGGGTGCAGGCGCAGGGTGGAGGAGCAGATAGAGGCAGACACAGCCGCGAGCTAAGGCTCTGAAACCCTGAGTGGGGAACCAGTGCAAATGGGTATATGACTGTGGAAGCAGCACCCTGAGACTTGTAAAGAAACCTCCAGCAAAGGATCAAGCAAGGGGGTCCACCAGGGGGCTTGACCTTGGAAAAAACCAGACCTCAGAACTCAGGAGCCAAAAGACTGCAGACAGTCGCTGAGTGCAAGGATAAAGCTGAGAAGCTGCTGGGCTAATGATGGCTACACAGACTCAGGAAGTTCAGAAGAGAAAGATTAACAACAAGAAAAAGAAGTCTTTAACACTCGACAACTTTTACACAGAGAAAATCCAGACAACCGAGCAAACAGAGGAGGAGAACAAACAAGCATCCCAACCCTCATCAAATAAGGAAAACTCCTCACAAGCTATGGAAGAGTTCAAAACTGAGATTCTGAGGAAGATGGAAGAGATATGGCAAGAAAATAACAGTTTAAAAGGTAGAATCTTGCAATTGGAAAGTGAGGCTCAGAAATCAAATTAACTGATAAGCAAATTGAACATCAGAAATGACCAGATTGAAAAGGAAAACCAGAAGATTATAGCCGAAAACCAGTCCCTAAAGGCTAGAATTGAGCAATTAGAAGCTAATGATCTCTCAAGACAACAAGAACAAATAAAACAAAGTCAAAAGACTGAAAAAATAAAAGGTAACATGAAATATCTCAATGAGAGAGTGACAGACCAAGAAAACCGGTCTAGAAGAGACAATTTGAGAATCATTGGTCTTCCAGAGAAAGCAGAAATTAATAGAAACCTGGACTCCATACTTACAGAAATTATTCAGGAAAATTGCCCTGAAGTCCTACAATAAGAGGGCAATATAGACATTGAAAGGATGCATAGAACACCATCAACATTCAATCCAGATAAGAAAACGCCCAGGAATATAATTGCCAAATTCAAGAGCTTCCAAGCAAAAAAAAAATTCTTACAAGAAGCCAGAAAGAGACAATTCAAATATCAAGGAGCACCAATCAGGATCACACAGGATCATGCAACCTCAACACTAAAAGACCGCAAGGCTTGGAATACGATATTCAGAAAGGCAAGAGAGCTGGGCCTGCAACAAAGGATCAACTACCCATCAAAACTGACTATATACTTGCAGGGGAAAATATGGGCATTCAATAAAATTGAAGATTTCCAAGTATTTGCACAGAAAAGACGAGGGCTAAATGGAAAGTTTGATATCCAACCACAAAAATCGAGAGAAACATGAAAAGGTAAATAAGAAACAGAGGAGAAAGAAAGAAAACTCATAATTTTTAAATTTGCCTTTTTAAGGGCCTCAGTAAGATCTAATTATTGGTATTCCTATATGGAGAAATGTTATGTATAATTCTCTGTAGTGAACTCTATTCACTATTATAGTATTCACTATTATAGAAATCAGAAGAATAATTCAAAGGGAGAGGGTGGAACACTAAATAATCTAAGATGACATGGGGGTTGGGAAAGAGGGTGTATAGTAGGGGACACCAAGAGAAACTTGAGTGAATAAGAAAAATAAGATATTCTATTACACACAAAGAGGGCATGGGAAGGAGAGGGGACAAATAGTATTATAAGAAGGAGAGGAAGAGAGCACTAAGAGGTAATAATCAAACCTTACTCTCAGTGTAATCAACCCGGAGAGGGAAGAGTAGCTATACATCTATTGGGACATAAAACTCTTATCTAACCCTTCTGAGAAAGTCAGAAGGGATAAACCAAGGGGAGCAGGGAAGTGGGGAGGTCATAAAAGGGAGGGGAGAAGAAGGGGGAGGGAATTCATAAGGCCTTTAAAAACAAAAAGAGGGGAAAATAAGGGAGCGGGTAGAAAGGGAAGTTAATCAAGGGAGGGGATAAGGGATAGGGGCTTAATAGAAACCACTGGTTTAAAAGGAAATAGTATAAGAAAAAGGGGGTAGGAATAGGGAAGGATACGAAAATGGCAGCAAATGCACAACTGATGATTATAACTCTGAATGTGAATGGGATGAACTTGCTAATAAAACGGAAGCAAATAGCAGAGTGGATTAGAAACCAAAATCCTACCATATGTTGTCTACAAGAAACACATATGAGGCTGGTTTACATACACAAGTTTAAGGTTCAGGCCTTGAGCAAAATCTTTTTGGTGTCAAATGAGAAAAAGAAGGCAGGAGTGGCTATTATGATTTCTGACAAAGCCAAAGTAAAAATAGATATGATTAAAAAAGACAGGGAAGGTCATTACATCCTGATTAAAGGCAGTATAAACAATGAGGAAATAACACTGCTCAATATGTATGCACCAAGTGGCATAGCATCCAGATTCATAAAGGAGAAACTGGCAGAGCTCCAGAAGGAAAAAATAGTAAAACCATACTAGTGGGAGATCTAAATATTCCTCCTTCAGATCTAGATAAATCAAACTGAAAAATAAATAAGAAAGAGGTAAGAGAGGTGAATGAAGTCCTAGAAAAATTAGATTTAATTGATATATGAAGAAAAATAAATAGGGATAAAAAGCAATACACCTTCTTTTCAGCTGCACATGGCACATTCACAAAGATTGACCATGTTATAGGGCATAGAAACATTGCAAACAAATGCAAAAGAGCAGAAATAATAAATGTAAACTTCTCAGATCATAATGGAAAAAAATAATAATTAGTAAGGGCAACTGTACAGGCAAATCAAAAACTAATTGGAAATTAAATAATATGATTCTCCAAAACCAATTTGTCAAAGAAGAAATCATAGAAACAATCAACAATTTTATTGAAGAAAATGACAATGATGAGACATCCTACCAAATTCTGTGGGATGCGGCCAAGGCAGTACTCAGGGGGAAAGTTATATCCTTGAGTGCATATATTAACATATTAAGGAGGACAGAGATCAATGAATTGGGCATGCAACTCAAAAAATTAGAAAGCGAGCAAATTAAAAATCCCCAGATGAAAACTAAATTAGAAATACTACAAACCAAGGGAGAATTTAATAAAATTGAAAGTAAAAGAACTATTGAATTAATAAATAAGACTAGAAACTGGTATTTTGAAAAACCAGATAAAATAGACAAAGTACTGGTCAATCTAATAAAAAAAAGGAAAGAAGAAAACCAAATTGATAGTTTCAAAGATGAAAAGAAAGACCTCACCTCTAATGAAGGGGAAATTAAGGCAATCATTAAAAACTATTTTACCCAATTATATGGCAATAAATATAACAATTTAGGAGATATGGATGAATATTTTCAAAAATATAAACTGCCTAGACTAACAGCAGAAGAAATAGAATACCTAAATAATCCCATATCAGAAAAAGTAATTGAACAAGCCATCAAAGAACTCCCTAAGAAAAAATCTCCAGGGCCTGATGGATTCACAAGTGAATTCTATCAGACATTCAAAGAGCAACTAATCCCAATACTATACAAATTATTTGATGAGATAAACAAAGAAGGAGTCCTACCAAATTCCTTTTATGACACAAATATGGTACTGATTCCAAAGCCAGGGAGATCAAAAACAGAGAAAGAAAACTACAGACCAATCTCCCTAATGAACATAGATGCAAAAATCTTAAATAGAATACTAGCAAAGAGACTCCAGCAAGTAATTAAGAAAATCATCCACCATTATCATTTGGGATTTATACCAGGAATGCAAGGTTGGTTCAACATTAGGAAAACCATCCACATAATTGGCCATATCAACAGTCTAACAAACAAAAATAACATGATTATCTCAATAGATACTGAAAAAGCCTGGGAGAAAATACAGCATCCATTCCTATTGAAAACACTGAAAATTATAGGAATAGAAGGACCTTTCCTAAAAATAATAAACAGTATATACCTAAAACCATCAACAAACATCATATGCAATGGGGATAAATTAGAAGCCTTCCCAATAAGATCAGGAGTAATACAAGGATGCCCATTATCACCTCTATTATTCAACATAGTACTAGAAACACTAGCAGTTGCAATTAGAGAAGAAAAAGAAATTGAAGGTATCAAAATAGGCAAGGAGGAGACTAAGCTATCACTCTTTGAAGATGATATGATGGTCTACTTAAAAAATCCTAGAGAATCAACTAAAAAGCTTGTAGAAATAATCAACAACTTTAGCAAAGTGGCAGGATCCAAAATAAATGCACATAAATCATCAGCATTTCTATACATTTCCAACACATCACAACAGCAAGAGGTAGAAAGAGAAACAGCATTTACAATCACCCTAGACAATATAAAATACTTAGGAATCTATCTACCAAAACAAACACAAGAATTATACAAACACAACTACAAAACACTTTCCAAACAAATAAAACTGGATCTAAATAATTGGAAAGCCATTGATTGCTCATGGGTAGGATGAGCTAACAATAAAAATGACCATTCTACCCAAATTAATTTACCTATTTAGCGCCATACCTATCAAACTTCCAAAAAACTTCTTTACTGAATTAGAAAAAAACTATAACAAATTTATTTTCCAATAACAAAAGATCAAGAATATCAAGGGAAATAATGAAAAAAAATATGAAGGAAGGGGGCCTAGCAGTACCAGATATTAAATTATACTATAAAGCAGCAGTCATCAAAACAATACGGTACTGGCTGAGAGACAGAGAGGAGGATCAGTGGAATAGACTTGGGGTAAATGACGTCAGCAAGACAGTGTATGTTAAACCCAAAGAGCTAAACTTTTGGGACATGAATCCACTATTTGACAAAAACTGCTGGGAAATTTGGAAAAACAATATGGGAGTGATTAGGTCTAGATCAACATCTCACATCCTACACCAAGATAAATTCAGAATGGGTGAATGATTTGAATATAAAGAGGGAAAGTATAAATAAGTTAAGTGAACACAGAATAGTATACTTGTCAGATCTCTGGGAAAGGAAAGACTTTAAAACCAAGCCATAGTTAGAGAAAATTACAAAATGTAAATTAAATGGTTTTGATTATATTAATCTAAAAGGCTTTTGTACAAACAAAAACAATGTAGTCAAAATCAGAAGGGAAACAACAAATTGGGAAAAAATCTTTATAACGAAAAACTTGGACAGGGGTGTAATCACTCAAATATACAAGGAGTTAAAGCAATTGTATAAAAAATCAAGCCATTCCCCAATTGATAAATGGGCAAGAGACATGAATAGGCAGTTTTCAGATAAAGAAATCAAAAGTATCAATAAGCACATGAGAAAGTGTTCTAAATCTCTAATAATTAGAGAAATGCAAATCAAAACAACTCTGAGGTATCACCTCACACCTAGCAGATTGGCTAAAATGAAAGAAGGGGAGAGTAATGAATGTTGGAGGGGATGTGGCAAAATTGGGACATTGATGCATTGCTGGTGGAGTTGTGAACTGATCCAACCATTCTGGCTGGCAATTTGGAATCATGCTCAAAGGGCTATAAATGAATGCCTGCCCTTTGATCCAGCCATACCATTGTTGGGTTTGTACCCCAAAGAGATCANGGAAGGACTGCAGGGGAGGAAACATATAAGAAAAACAACTGAATGCATGTGTCGGGGTGGACATGATTGAGAATGTGGACTCGAAACTATAACACCAATGCAACTACCAACAACTTGGAAATAGGTCCTCATCAAGGACATATGACAAAACCAGTGGAAATGTGTATCTGCAATGGGTGGGGGGAGTGCGGGGGTTGAAGGGGAAAGTAGGAGCATGAATCATGTAACCATGTTAAAAATGAATGTTTAAATTTAAAAAAAATTATAAATATAACTTACTTCTAAAGAATATGCAATTTCTCAGACTCAAATGAAACCTGTGCAAAAAACCTATCGTTATAAATTTTTATTTATATATTTTATATATTTTGTGTTTTATATATTTTATATTTATAATATATGTATATATTATACATTTATTAAATTTTAGATTCTTTTGATTTCTAAATTCTCTCCCTTTCTTGAATACCTCCCCCAGCTATTGAAAAATCTAGCAATATAATGCCATATGGAGCCATGTAAATGTATTTCCACATCAGTCATTCCATTAAAAAAAATAATTATAGGTTGATAAAGTGAAAAAAGACTTTAATCTGTACTTAGAGATCATTTTCTTTCTCGAGGTGGACAGCACTTTTTGTAAGTGAGTCCTTTGGAATTGATGCCGCTCATGCTGATTAAACTCTCTCACAGACAATCATAGTTATAATGTTGCTATTACCATTATAATGTTCTCCTGCGTCTCTCATTTCATTTTGCAACAGTTCATATAACTCTGCCTAGGATTTTCTAAAACTATCCTGTTTATTACTAAGTAGACAGAAGGGAACCTGTAAAAGGTATCAAAAAGGTAAAAATGTTAAGATTTGACAACTAATGTGAGGGAAAGTGATGAGTTGAGGACAACAATTCAAACCAGGATTATTGGAAAGACTGTGGAGGCTCCTTTGAAAGAGAGAAGTTTAAAAAGGGTTTTTTTCAACATAAAATATAATAAATTCTGTTCTAGGCATGTTGCCTTTGATTTGCTTATGTTATAACTATTTTGAAATATCCAACAGTTAATTGTTAATATGGCATTGGAGCTCACATCAAAAATTAGAACACAAGGAGGAGTTAGTCAGCTAACATGTATTAGAAGCCAAATTTTAAACAATATCTTATTGATTCTAAGTTCAGCCCCAAATACCTTATCTTGTGCTCTCTTTTTCAGAGCTATAGCTGGAAATAATGCAGCTAAAATACATATTCTAAATGTTTCAGAAATCTTTGATGAATAACACTGTGGCAAAAGACATAGATAAGGCATTATATATATTTTGTGTCTTTAACTCCGTTGTCAGTCTACAAGCCCCTTCTTAATATTTTAAATACATGAAATAATAAACAGATGATTATGATAGAAATTAATTATATTGACATGTAATTATCAATTTTAAAACAAGCTCTGTATAAATGGAGATTTTGAACCTTGGACTGCATCCCCCATAAGCCCTTAATATTTCCCAGGGTTCCCTTTAATCTCTTCTGCACCTCCACATTTTCGTGGTCACATTATTGTTTTATAGTTGGCTGTAACTCCTCCCTCTTTCTCTGTGGTTCCTGGGAGTGAGCTGGTTTGTACCTTTTAGTTAGTCTTTTTTGTTAGTTTAGTATTAATAAAATATTTATAAATATAATATTTAGTATTTTGGTATATTAATTTTAATCTCCACAGATCACAGAATGACCTATTTATGCAAAAATATTTATAGATGCTCTTTTCTTTGGTGACAAATAATTAAAAATCAAGGAGATGACCATCATTTGGGGAATGAATGATTGAACAAACTGAAATATATGATTGTGATGGAATACTATTGTCCTATAAGAAATGACAAGCAAGATGGTTTCAGAAAAAAAAACAAACTAGTAAGACTTATATGAATTCATGCAAAGTGAAGTGAGCAGGACCAGAAGAACATTGTACACGGTAACAGTAATATTGCATGATGATCAACTGTGAAATACTTAGTTACTGTGAACAAGATAATAATCCAAGACAATTCCATAGAACCCAAGTTGAAAAATGCTATCCACTTCTGGAGAGAGAACTGATGAATTCTGAATTCAAATTGAATCATACTCTTTTTTGTCATTGTTTTTCTTGGATTTTGTCTATGTTTTCTTTTGCAAGATATTTAAAAGGAAATATGTCTTACATGACCTCATATGTATAAATTGCTTGCCTTCTCAAGCAGGGCCAAGCATCAGGAGGGAGATAATTTGAAACTCAAAATCGTTCAAAAGAATACTTAAGATGTTTACATATAATTGAGAAATATTTAAAGACAAAAATATATTTTAAATATTTTCTAAAAATTAATAGTGAAAGAAAAACAACCTTATAGACTCCAGGTTAATAGATTTGGCCCTGCATCTGATTTTGTAAATGAAAAATACAATTGCTTGAAATTATCATGGTTTAGCCGCTTAGATTATGAGATAGAGATAGTGATTTTTGTTGTCTACCACACTGAGAGGTTGGAAGGATTACTGTAGCAATCAATAATAAGGCTTTGATAGTGTTTATCAACATGTGATCTTTCTCTGTTTAGACTCAAATCTTGGAAATGAAATCCTACTTATTAGAAATATAGAGAGATAGGCATATGAATCTATCTATATGTATATATATGAAGAAATATATATTTATATACATGCATGCATATTTTGTCACATATCTTATTTCTTCCCATGACCTCACAATTCTTCTTCAATATTAAACCCTACCAAGCTCCTTTCAGTAAGGTGAAAATAACATTTCCATTTAATCAAGAAGGACCTGAAGCATTAAAAAGTGAAGTGACTTTTCTTAGGTCACATCATGAGAGAAGTAAAGTAGGAAATAAAAAGTCAGCTTTCCTTTCTCCAGTTCCAGGAACAGACAATGATTGACCTTCCACGCTCAGTGGACTAAGAAACTCAGGAGATGCTCTCTGTGCTCTTTAAGCTGCAATTGCAGCTGCAATGAAATTTACATAAGATCTTAAGTGATGCACTGAGGTCCACATCTATAGACACTATTACAATTGAATGAAATAAGTGGCCCAGATAAAGAAAGCTTATGCTAGTCATTTGCTTCACAAGATAAAAAAAACTAGGGAAATATTTTTAAAATAAAAGCCTTTCAGATGAAATAATGCCTTACCAAAGTGAAAAAAAATGAAGAAAAAGTAATTAAAAGTTTCTTTATGGACTCAATGAATCATGGCAAGTTTGCACCCAACTCACAAGGGAAAGAAGTAAGAGATTTAATAGATCCAGGATGTGCTTAAACTGAAGAAGCAATTGGTGACAAGAATTAACTGGGAAAGTTGAACTTTTTTAATACTGACTCAGATAAAGAACATACAAATTGCCTGATGAATCAATTTAGAAAGCAGCACTAATGAAGAAATGGAAAATAATAATGTAGCTGTTTTTATACCTCAGCTTTCAAGGAGATTTGGAAGAGGGCAGCTGAATGTTTTCAAGTCAATAGGATCAATTCCCCTGACAAATTCCTCCTTGCCAGAGATCCAAGTATGGGAAAGGAGATAAGCTCAATTTTATTAGTTCCTGCAGGCATGCCAGCAAAAATTATTTGAATAGCAGGAACACTTTTCTTGAAAAACCACTGAACATTTTAAAGTACTGAATTTGCTTTTCCCAAGTTTTGAAGGCTGTATAAATGCAACATGATGGAATGAGTGTCAATAACTACAAGAATGTGATCTAGAATATAATCCCTCTGTCCCAATAGCCACCATTACCTGAAATGATCTCTCTCTTTTCTAAACTTCCCCAAGCAATTACTATTTATCCGATTCTTTGGGTAATACATCAAATGCTATACTGTGACATCTTTTCAATTGTCCCTTGTACTCTTATTTGTCATATGTTACTAGACTTTTCATGCATTTATTGTATCCTGTTATGTTGATCTTAACAGAGATGTTTGGGAAGGTGAAGAGATGGGCTGAAACCTGCAGGACTCACTCCTCTCCCCACACAGGCTAATGAGTAGGGAGAGGTAGGTACTCCTTACTCTTACCCCTCCCACCAAGCAGTTGGAAATCAGTTGGGAATGGAGGCAGGACTGATGTCTTCTGGCAAGGCTCAATAAGGAAAATCTCTAATGATGTCCACTTCCTCAACTTATATTTCCCACAGGTTTGACTGAGGGACAATAGGAGAAGCTTGATGTCTTGTTGTTATCAGGGACAGATGAATCTAACTTGTATGGTCCAGACAGCTGAAAGAAACTTAGCTGAAGTTAGACGTAAATATCCCCAGAATAATAAACAGGTACTGCTCCCAAAAGATGAAGTTTTTACTGATAAAAGAGGAAGGGAAGACAGGGAAGGGGTTTCAAGGATTTGGATAAGATCTGGGAAGCCCTGAACTGTTAGGTAGAAACTGCCCCCCTGCAAGAGGGAGTGGCAGACTTTTAGCTAGCTTGCCCTCAAGACTGTAATTATCACTTCTAATATCTAAAATAACAAAATAACAATTGTGCTGTTGCTAGAAAGGTCTGGTTCAGCTAAACAAGCAAACCACTGAGCAGAATCAAGATGGTTCTTGCCCCAGATGGCCTCCAATGCAATCCCAAAACCAGGAACAGCAAGCAGAGTGACCTGCTCACTTCAACCCCCAGGAATCAACTGTTTAACTGCTTTCAACTGTTCCCTCACCCAGAGTTCTCCATGGGGGGTCTTCTGGAATTCTAGGTGAGGCTTGACCCTGTATCTTGCAGGAATTCTACTGCCATTTTCCAAGTTGCAATCTCTCAAGTAGATTATAAGTTTGAAGCCAAGAGGCAAATCTTATACTTCCCTGTATTTCCCACAGCACCTTAGGATCATAGTTTTATAACTGAGGTGGAACTTATAAGCCATGGAGTACACATTTATCATTATACAGATAAGGAAACTGACATATAGAGTGGTTAAGGGAATTTTTTCACACAACAAATGTCTGTCTGGGGCAAGATTTAAACCCAAGGCTTTTTGTTTTCTTATTCTGTACCCTATGTACCATGTCATGCCTTAGAGACTGCAGCTACTTAAAATATTTACTCACTGATTCTCTGATTAATATACCTTGAAATTTTCCAATTTTGAATAATGAAAAATTCAAGTTCACGATATCATTATTCTTTATAATTCTTTATTTCTTATGAAATGGCTAAGGGGCATGCATATCATTATTATCTTTACTTTTATCAGCACTGTCTTTACTGACACAAACCACAGCCTTTTTATACCTATGCAAAAGAGTACCTTGAATTATGATCAGAAAGTTCACTATTAGGTGGAAAGATTTCAAATAAAGAACTATTTTGAACTCATTCAGATAAAAGATGCAGAATTCATTGCAGAAACATTATTCAAAACGTTCCAACTTTGGTCACTTTTCCATTCATTACACTCTACTGTCCTAGACTTTGAGATATCAGGGTCACTTCTTTACTACAATGTAAATGGATGACTTTTCAGTGGAAGTTCCCCTTTATCTACAGATGGCAAAAATAAAATACAAAGTTAAAACTTATATCAAGGTCAAATGCAAGTAAACAATAACATTAGCTAAAATTAAATCTGATTCCACATTTTCTCACATTGCCTTTCAACAATTATTAATGTCTACTTTCAAACATTCTTTTTGCCTAGTACTCTATGTCAAAGAGAATTCTATACTTATTTTCAAGTAGTTCTCATCTAAGAAGTGATAAAATTATTACAACACCAGGATATGCAAATAAAAGTTATTTTGCCATCCACTGCAAATGGAGCATACCAACCAAAAGCTAAGAAAGAATAATATATGCTCAAGAAGTGCTTTGTTTTTAGTTGATAATCTTCCTTACCTATGAAACTATTCGGGGGCAGCTGGGTAGCTCAGAGAGTCAGGCCTAGAAACGAGAGGTCCTAGGTTCAAATCTTGCCTCAGACACTTCCCAGCTGTGTGACCCTGGGCAAGTCACTTGACCCCCATTGCCTACCCTTACCACTCTTCTGCCTAGGAGCCAATACACAGAAGTTAAGGGTTGAAAAAAAAAGAAACTATTTGCTGTGAGCATTTTAACTCTTTCAAAGCATAAATCAAATAGACAACAATTCTATCCCCAGAAAATCAGCAGCAGCATCCACAGAAGTCAATGTGAGTGGGGGGATATGGCATAAGCCAGCTTTTCAATTGTCTCTGCTTCCTATGCCTCGAATTGCTTAAAGCACAGAGATTAGTTTGAGTCCAAGAGGACTACTATAGACAAACATGTTCCAGAGGGACATAATAAAGACCTCATGAAGCCCATAGAGCAGATGTCACCTAAAGTTATTTTGCCTGAATAAGGCTACAAGGAACTGGAAACAAACTGAGTGCCAATCCCTTGTGGAATATTTGGACAAGTCATGGCATAGGAATGGAGTTGAATATTATTATGCCATAAGAAATTATTAAAATGACTCCAGAGAAGCATGCAAAGACTTATATGAACAGACATAGACTGAAATAAGTAGTGACAGAGACAGCATTCTATGCAATGACTCCATAAAAGTAAATGAAAATAAGCACTAAAGTGAAATGAATACTAAGTAATGTTCACTATCAGTCAGTCCAGAGAACAGAAGATGAACCATAACCTCTTCCTATAACTAGAGATGTGCATTGGGAGGAGGAAAGGAGGAAGTTAAATATAAAATGAAAAGTGTTTCCTACGCTGTAAGATAGTCATTCTGCAACTTTGCTGTTTTTGTTTAGCTTTTCCTATGCTACAAGGAAGAAGTCAATATGGAGGCTGCTGAAAATATCTGGACATGACACATGTAAAAAAATGGGAATCAATTACAAAGGAGAAAATACTGTACAAATATAAAAGTTTAATGCAAATTCTCAAACTCAGTAAAAATCATGAGATGTGTTAGATGCAAATATATCAGAAACATTTATGAACAGGCTTTTCTTCAGATTCAGATGATGGCAAATATGAAAAAATTTTGGAACTCCCCTGAGCATCACAAATGTCCCCAGTACATTCATTTCTAACTTGGATCAGAAGTAACCCTTGATTCTTGGGGATAAAGAGAGAAGAATGATATGTAGATGGAACTCTGTAGAAGTGCAAAAGTAGAATTTTTTGTCATTAAAAATAGAGGCACCATATGCAATTCAATATGCACATATAGACATGTGGATATACATAGTCTGTATGTGTATTTGTGTAGCAAGATATATAAACATCAACAGAACATCAGGGATTGGGGAAAGAGGTGAAAGGCAGAGGGATTTGGTATGCCCTCTTCTCTATTCTTATGGAGTCTCTCTCTCAGGAGGGAACCTTTGGGGTTCCCACTCCCAAGAGTCTTGCCCCACCTCTTCTCCTTCAGATTCTATTTCTATTTCTATCCTTTCTATAATTGTAAGTTAGACTGGAAAGGGTCTCTCAGTAAGCTTTGGTGATGGGGGAAGGAGAGTAAGAGATTGCTCCCAAAATGGAGTTCAAATACTTAGCTGACTCTATGGTTGAAATCTTGCTGGGTGAGATGTGATGTGATTTTTGACTAGGGAATCAGGGTTTCAATGTCCAAAGAAAGATTGTCAGGAAGCCCTCAGGACTGGAATCGAGTTGATATGTCCTCCTCCTCTCTCCAGTCCATAAGCCTTCTCCTCCTTCTTCCCCCAGAGAATTATCCAGAATTCTCTCTGGTCTCAACCATCACCAACTGTCACCAACTGTCAGCCACTCCTTCTCTGGCTCCTTTTGTCCCATTCCCCTTGCACAAATCCAATCCTTACATAACACTAATAACTCATTTGATCTGCATAAGACCCTTACAAGATAGGTACTAAGAAAGAAGAATTGTTTCATAAGCTTAGAAAAGTACACTATAAATCCATTAGAAATGATATTTCAAATCAATATTCCCTTTAACTATTTTGTTTCAAATGTATTACAGGTAGCCCATCTCAGGGAAAAATGATCTAGGACCCCAGGGATATATTATGGTCCTTAAAAGTCTCCCACATAACCACTGAACAAGTGTGAAAATTCATGTTGTGGGGCAGGGAATTTTGTAAAATTTTATTATCAATATCTTTGTTAAAGTATTAATATTTTTTCTTGTCTTACTCTGTCTCCTTTCTTGAACCATCTTCAATTCCCTCCTAGTAACTATATTCCTCCCACCTATACCCTTCATTCTACTCAATTAGCTGCCTCTCTGGTTCAAGCCCCTTTAAACTTTTGCCTGGACTATTAACTAGTCTTTCTACCTTCTTCTCTTTGCTCAATAATCCACATTTTATAAGGATTCCAAACTGATATTCCTAATAAGCAGCACTGACCTTGTCATTCCCTTGCTCAAGAAGAACCAGGGATTCTCCCTTGGTTCTGGGATTAATTATAAACTATTTTGATTGCAGTTTATAAAGCTTTCACTATCTGACTTCAACTTTATTTCAAGACATTGTTTACAATTATTGATATAATATGGTCAATAAAATTAGTGGATTTGCATTTCATTCCTCATCTCCATATCCTATGCCTGCAATGCAGTTATTCTCACCTCTGCCTGCCAAAATCTCAAATCATCAAAATTCAATTCAAAGGTGATGGCCACTAGGAGTCCCTCTCTGATGTTCATCACTACCAGTGCCTATCCTTATGATTTCTTGCGTTGATTTTGTCTATATGTTATATATACTTACCCATGTACATAGTTCCCCTACACATAATGTAAATTCCTTAAAGGTAGATATCATTTCCCTTTTTTTACTTGCTAACCTGGTACCTAAGACAATGCCTGCCATAAAAATCATTAGTTGAAGGGTGAATGGATAGATTTTTAAAAACTATTTTATTTATACTTAATTATTTTCATGTTGTCTCTCCCAATGGATTGTGAATTCCTTAAGGACAGAGACTATTTTTTTTGTTCTTTGTATCCCTAATATTTAACACAATACAATGTAAACTTTTGAGGAATCCTTCTTTGGTAATTTTACCTAAAATACATAAAATCTTGAGAAATCAGTACATACTACCCAACAATCCACAGAAAAAATCCTTTAAACTTTTGGTATTTGAAATTACACACACACACACACACACACACACACACACACACACACACACACACACACAATTTATTGATTTTGCTTCCCTTTAATATCTCCAATTTACTATGTATATAGCTTGTTCATTTATAGTTGTTTGCATGTTGTCTCTCCCATTAGATTACGAGTTATTTCAAAAGCAGGGACTGCCTTTTGCCTTCCTTTGCATCACAAATATTTATTATAGTACTTGGCATAATAATAGCAGATACTTATTGAATTTTATTGACTGTCTGTGTCTCTCTGAGTCTCTATTTGTCTCTCTCATATGCACATACATATGCACATACACACATATACTGAGTTCATGTGACAGTAACATTCCTGAATGCTAACACCCAAAGTTTGTCTGGTTTGCTACCTTTATCTTTCCTCATATCCCAGAATTATTAGCTCTGAAATATATTTAGATATGATAGGATAGATTATATACAGATCTGTATTTGATTCCATTTTACAAAGAGAAAAAGAAACATTAGGAGTTTCAATGACTTATCTTAGTGCCAAGTTTCAGAACAAAGTAAAATACTAGCCTAACTCCAGATTCTTAGTTCAGCTTTCTAGACCATTTTAAAGTTATTTTCTTCTCTCTATTCACCCAGGAAGAGGGGGAAAGTAAAATAGGGAAAAGAACAGAAATCAAAATAATGTTTGAGAGTTAATTTTCTTTGACCTCAATTTGGATCTTGGCACAAGGGAACTCTTTAATCAAATTCATCTCTCCCTAAGGGAAATTTTCATTGTTTTTCTGGCAAAACATTAACTATTTCTCCCATGCTGGCCTTCAGAAAGTTATTCTAATCCAATGCACTTCAATGGAGTTTAAAATCATTTCCAAATTTTTCTTGGTGAATGCTTCCACATATTTCGATCCTCTTTGTTAGGGAGATCAGGGTTGTGTAAGCCCCCGATCCCCAGTATATTATTTGTACAGCACCAGGAATCTTAGGCCACTCTAGTTATGTTCAGCCTGTGGGCCACAGTGGTGCAAATTCAACAATAAAATACAACTGGTTTTGAGTGTATCAGCATAGGGGCATAGGAGAATATTGCTCCAGTCCAACTTCATCTTCTCCCAAATCAGCTTCCCTTTATTCTTTAACACTATCTGGAAGAAACTGCAGAGAAAAAATCACCAGCTCCAAGTGAAAAGATTTTAGCACCCAAACCAAAGTGAAGTGCTAAGAGGGAACCCCCAAAGTGGATATAGAGTGAACTTTCATCCCTCAGTGTCAACAGGAAATTATTTTAACTATTCCCTTGTTATAAAAAAAGATGAAAACTAGTATATATTTACTTCCATTGAAATAATTTTAATATCATAGCCCAGGATATGCAAGATTCATATACCAAACCTTACACAAATTCTATCTCAATTTGGAATTTTCAAGGCAATTTTTAAGTAGCTCTGTGTCATGGAATCATGACCACGCCCCTTTAGGAAAATTTTTTCATCCAACATACAAAGTTATCTTCTACCCAAGATCAAGTGTCTTCCACAATTAGCAGTGAAACCCTACAGATAGCCCCAAAGAATTCAAATGACTTCATATATGTTTCTTCATAGAAAAATAAGTTAAAGCTGGGAGGGATCATTCAGACTTTAAAATCTAGCCCCCTGATTTTTGCCTAAGAAAAATGAGGTCCAGAGAGGTTAATGGACTAGTCCAGGGTCACATAGCTAGTTTCTGGGGCAAGATTTACACCTAGATATTCTTGACTCCAATTCTACTGGCCTATCCACTTTATATCTAACTGAACACTGGAGACACATTTTCTCTATGGCTCAAAAGTAGTTTGTATGAATGAAATATTTCCAAAGGAGATGTAGATAGAAAGCTCAGCATTTGGCTGACAATATATAATACTTTTCCTACATTAATTTCTTTAAAACTTGATTGTCCCTATTTAAGTACCAAAACTTAATTTCTTTTTTTAAAATTTCTTTTCTTTTCTTTTTTTTTAAACCATTAACTTCTGCATATTGGCTTCTAGATGGAAGAGTGGTAAGTGGGTGGGGAAATAGGGGTCAAGTAACTTGCCCAGGGTCACACAGCTGGGAAGTGTCTGAGGCCTGATTTGAACCCAGGACCTCCCGTCTCTAGTCCTGACTCTCAATCCACTGAGCTACCCAGCTACCCTTTATTTTACTTTTTTAAATAATTTTTATTTTTTAGAAAAGTTATGATGGTTACATGATTCATGTTCTTACTTTCCCCTTCATCCCCCACAACCTCCTCACCCCACCATAGCTGATGCCCTTTTCCACTGGTTTTTACATGTGTCATCGATCAAGACTTATTTCCAGATTGTTCATAGTTGCATTGATAAGGTAGTTTCAAGTCTACATCCACAATCATGTCTGCCTCAACCCATGTGTTCAAGCAGTTGCTTTTCTTTTGTGTCTCCTCTCCTGTAGTTCTTCATCTCAATGTGGGTAGTGTTTTTTACCATAAGTCCCTCAGAATTGTCCTGGGTTATTGCATTGCTGCTAGTACAGAAGTTCATTACATTCTATTTTACCACATTGTATTGGTCTCTGGGTACAATGTTCTCCTGGTTCTGCTCCTTTCACTCTGCATCAATTCCTGGAGGTCTTTCCAGTTCACATGGAATTCATCCAGTTTATTATTCCTTTGAGCACAATAGTATTCCATCACCAGCATTTACCAAAATTAGTTCAGCTCCCCAATAGAAGGGCAAACCCTCATTTTCCAGTTTTTTGCCACCACAAAAAGCATGGCTATAAATATTTTCATAAAAGTCTGTTAATCTATGATGTCTTTGGGGTACAGACCCAAAAATGGTATGCCTGGATCAAAGGGCAGGCAATCTTTTATAGCCCTTTCAACATAGTTATAAATTGCCATCCAGAATGATTGGATCAGATCACAACTCCACCAGCAATGCATTAATGTCCCAATTTGGCCACATCCCGTCCAGCATTCATTACTCTCCCCTAATATAATTTTAGCCAATCTGCTATGTGTGAGGTGATACCACAGAATTATTTTGATTTGCATTTCTCTAATTATTAGAGATATAGAACACATTCGCATGCTCTTATTAATAGTTTTGATTTCTTTATCTGAAATTTGCCCATTCATGTCCCTTGCTGACTTAGCAATTGGGGAATGGCTTGATTTTTTATACAATTGCTTTAACTCCTTGTATATTTGAGCAATTAGACCCCTGTCAGAGTTTTTTGTTATAAAGACTTTTTCCCAATTTGTTGTTTCCCTTCTGATTTTGACTACAATGGTTTTTTTTGTTTGTACAAAAGTTTTTAGCTTAATATAATCAAAACCATTTAATTTACATTTTGTAATTTTCTCTAACACTTACTTGGCTTTAAAATCTTTCCTTTCCCAGAGATCTGACAAGAATACTATTCTGTATTCATTTAATTTATTTATAGTTTCCTTCTTTATATTCAGGTCATTCACCCATTCTGAATTTTTCTTGGTTTAGGGTGTGAGATGTTGATCTAAACCTAATCTCTCCCATATTGTTTCCCAATTTTCCCACAAGTTTTTGTCAAATAGTGGATTTTTGTCCCCAAATTTGGGCTCTTTGTGTTTATCATATAATGCCTTGTTTATGTCACTTACCCCAAGTCTATTCCTCTGATCCTCCCTTCTGTTTCTTAGCCAGTACCATATTGTTTTAATGACTGCTGCTTTATAATACAGTTTAATATCTGGTAATGCTAGGCCGCCTTCTTCCACATTTTTTTTCATTATTTCCCTTGATATTCTTGATCTTTTGTTATTCCAAATGAACTTTGTTATAGTTTTTTCTAATTCAGTAAAGAAGTTTTTTGGTAGTTGGATAGGTATGGCACTAAATAAATTAATTAATTTGCATAGAACAGTCAATTTTCTTATGTTAGCTCACCCTACCCATGAGCAATCAATGGTTTTCCAGTTGTTTAGATCTAGTTTTAATTGTTTGGAAATTGTTTTGTAGTTGTGTTCGTATAATTCTTGTGTTTGTTTTGGTAGATAGATTCCTAAGTAATTTATATTGTCTAGGGTGATTTTAAATGATGTTTCTCTTTCTATCTCTTGCTGCTGTGATGTGTTGGAAATATATAGAAATGCTGGTGATTAATGTGCATTTATTTTATATCCTGCAACTTTGCTAAAGTTATTGATTGGTTCTACTAGCTTTTTACTTGATTATCTAGGATTTTTTAAGTATACCATCATATCATCTGCAAAGAGTGATAGCTTAGTCTCCTCATTGCCTATTTTAATACCTTCAATTTCTTTTTCTTCTCTAATTGCTACTGCTAGTGTTTCTAGTACAATGTTAAATAATACAGGTGATAGTGGGCATACTTGTTTCTCACCAGATATTATTGGAAAGGCTTCTAATTTATCCACATTTCATATGATGCTTTTTGATGGTTTTAGATATATTAGATATATACTCTTTATTATATTTAGGAAAGGTCCTCTATTTCTATACTTTCCATGGTTTTCAATAGGAATGGGTACTATATTTTGTCAAAGGCTTTTTCAGCATCTATTGAGATAATCATGTGATTTTTGTTTGTTAGACTGTTGATATGGTCAATTATGGGGATGGTTTTCCTAATGTTGAACCATCCTTGCATTCCTGGTATAAATCCCACCTGATCCTGATGGATAATGCTCTTCATCACTTGCTGGAGTCTTTTTGCTAGTATTCTATTTAAGATTTTTGCTTCTATGTTCATTAGGGAGATTGGTTTGTACTTTCCTTTTTCTGTTTTTGATCTACCTGGCTTTGGAATCAGTACCATATTTGTGTCATAAAAGGGATTTGGTAGGACTCCTTCTTTGATTATTATATCAAATAATTTGTATAGTGTTGGGATTAGTTGCTCTTTGAATGTTTGATAGAATTCACTTGTGAATCCATCAGGCCCTGGTGATTTTTTCTTAGGGAGTTCTTTGATGGCTTGTTCAATTTCTTTTTCTGATATGGGATAGTTTAGGTATTCTATTTCTTCTATTGTTAATCTAGGCAATTTATATTTTTGTAAATATTTATCCATATCTCCTAGTTTGCTATATTTATTGCCATATAATTGGGCAAAATAGTTTTTAATGATGGCCTTTATTTCCTCTTCATTAGAGGTGAGGTCTCCTTTTTCATCTTTGATACTGTCAATTTGGTTTTCTTCTTTCCTTTTTTTTTAGATTGAACAGTACTGTTTATTTTATCTGTTTTTTCAAATTACCAGCTTATAAACTTATTTATTAATTTAATAGTTCTTTTAATTTTCAATTTTACTAATTTCTTGCTTGATTTTTAGTATTTCTAAATTAGTTTTCATCTGGGGATTTTTAATTTGCTCGCTTTCTGGTTTTTAAGTTGTGTGCCCAATTCATTAATGTTTGCCCTCCCTAATTTGTTAATGTATGCACTTAAGGATATAAATTTCCCCCTGAGTACTGCCTTAGATGAATCCCTCAGAGTTTGGTAGGATGTTTCATCAATGTCATTCTCTGCAATGAAAGTGTTGATTGTTTCTATGATTTCATTTTTGACTACCTGGTTTTATAGAATCATATTATTTAATTTCCAATTAGTTTTTGATTTGCCTGTCCAGGTGCCCTTACTAATTATTATTTTTATTGCATTATGATCTGAGAAGGTTATATTTATTATTTCTGCTCTTTTGCATTTGTTTACAATGTTTCTATGCCGTTTTACATGGTCAATCTTTGTGAATGTACCATGTGCAGCTGAAAAGAAGGTGTATTCCTTTATGTCCCTATTTATTTTTCTCCACACGTTTATTAAATCTAAATTTTCTAGGACGTCATTCACCTCTCTTATCTGTCTTATTTATTTTTTGGTTTGATTTATCTAGATCTGAAAGAGGGATATTTAAATCTCCCACTATTATGGTTTTACTATATATTTCCTTCTTGAGCTCTGCCAGTTTCTCCTTTATGAATTTGGATGCTATGCCATTTGGTGCATACATATTGAACACTGTTACTTCCTCATTGTCTATACTGCCTTTTATCAGAATGTAATTACCTTCCTTGTTTTTTTAATCATATCTATTTTTACTTTGGCTTTGTCAGAAAACATGATTGCCACTCCTGCCTTCTTTTTCTCATTTGAAGCCCAAAATATTTTGATCCAGACTTTTACCTTAAATCTGTGTATGCCCACCCACCTCATATGTTTTTCTTGTAGACAATGTATGGTAAGCTTTTGGTTTCTAATCCACTTTGCTATGTGCTTCCATTTTATGGGTGAGTTCATCCCATTCACATTCAGATTTATAATTATCAGTTGTGTATTCCCCAGCATTTTGGTATCCTCTCCTAGTTCTACCCCTTCTTCTTAGGCTATTTCCTTTTAAACCTGTAATTTGTTTTAAACCAATAACCCTTGTCCCCTCCCTTGATTTACTTCCTGTTCCACCCCCTCCATTATTATCCCCCTCTTTTTATTTTGAAGGCCTAATGTTTTCCCTCCCCCTTCTCCTCCCCTCCCTTTTTTGACCTCCCCACTCTCCTGCTCCCCTTGGTTTATCCCCTCTGACTTTTTTAGTAGGGTTAGATAGAGTTCTATATCCCAATGGATATAGCTAATCTTCCCTCTCAGGGTTAATATCACTGAGAGTAAGGTTTAAATATTACTTCTTAATCTCTCTTCCTCTCCTTCTTATAATAGTATTCATCCCCTCCTCTTCCCATGCCCTCTTTGTGTGTAATAGAATATTCTATTTTTCTAATTCATTCATGTTTCTCTTGGTGTCCTATACTATTCACCCTCCTCTTTCCTACCCCCCATTTCATCTTAGACCATTTAGTACTCCAACCTCTCCCTGTGAGTAATTCTTCTAATTACTATAACAGTGGATACTATAATAGTGAATAGAGTTCACTACAGAGAATTACACATATAATTTCTCCATATAGGAATACTAATAATTAGATCTTATTGAAACCCTTACAGAGGCAAATTTAAAAATAAGAGTTTTCTGTCTTTCCTCTCTGTTTTTTATTTACCTTTTCATGTTTCTCTTGGTTTTTTTTTGGTTGGAAATTGAACTTTCCCTTTAGTCCTGGTCTTTTCTGTGCAAATATTTGAAATCTTCTATTTTATTGAATGCCCAACTTTCCCCTCGAAGTATATAGTCAGTTTTGATGGGTAGGTGATTTTTGGTTTTAGACCAGTTCTCTTGCCTTTCTGAATATCATATTTCAAGCCTTGTGGTCTTTTAGTGTGGAGTTTGCCAGGTCCTGTGTGATCCTAATTGGTGCTCCTTGATATCTGAATTGTCTCTTTCTGGCTTCTTGTAAACTTTTTTCTTTTACTTGAAAGCTCTTTAATTTGGCTATTATACTCCTGGGGATTGTCTATTCAAGGTTTAGTGTAGAGGGTGATCTATGGATCCTTTCAATGTCTATATTGCCCTCCTTTTGTAAAACTTCAGGTATGTTTGTCTGAATAATTTCTTTTAGTATGGAGTCCAAAATTCTATTAATTTCTGCTTTTTTCAAGAAGACCAATGATTCTCACATTGTCTCTTCTATAACTGTTTACTTAATCTGTGTTATATGAAAAGTGGCAGGGTGGAATTCCTGCAGGATACAGGGATAAGCCTCACCCAGAATTCCAGGGGACACCCCCCAGAGACCTTGGGGTGAGGGGACAGTTGGAAAGGAGTTGGACATTTGGTTCCTGGGAGTTGGGGTGAGCAGGTCTCTCTGCTCACTGTTCCTGGTTTGTGGTGTGCCTGGATAGCCATAGTGGCAAAAGCTTTTGTGGTTTCTACTCAGGAGTATGCCTGTATAGTAGGATTAGACCTTTCCAGCATCAATATAATAGTTATTTAGTTATTTACATAATAGAAGTGATTATTATAAGCTTAGAGAGCCAGTTAGATATTAAGTCTGCCACTCCCTCCTGGTAGGGAGGGGCAGTTCCTACCTGACAGTTCAGGTCTTCCCAGATCTTATCCAAATCCTAGTTACCCATTCCTTGCCAATCTGCTCCTTCTTTTAGGTATATAAATTTCATCTTTTATTAGCTGTTCCTGGGTATTATTTGGGTATACTCACTACTGCCATTAAGCTTGGTTCCTGTCAGTTACCAGCCTAAGAAGTCAGATCCTTCTCAGTCCTTAATATCAAGAGACCAAGCTTCCTCTTAGGCCCTCAATCAGACCTGTGAAGAATACAAGTGGAGAAAGTGAACATCATTAGAGATTGGCTCTGCTGGGTCCTGTCTGAAGACACACTAGCCTGCCTCCATATTCAACTGAAAACCAAGTGCTGAGTGGAAGGGGTTTGAGAGTAAAGAGTACCTTACCCCCACCATAATCACTCAAGCCTTTTTGTGAAGTGAGTCTCACAGGCTCCTAGTTCAGGCCTGTCCATTAGCTTCCCAAACATCCCTGTTATTACAAACATAACATCTGTCAATTTCTCAGTGAGATATTTCATGTTTCCTTCTATTTTATCAGTCTTTTGACTTTGCTTTCTTTGTTCTTGCTGTCTTGAGAGATCATTGGCTTCTACTTGCCCAATTCTTTTCTTTAGACACTGGTTTTCTGCTATAATCTTTTGATTTTCCTTTTCGATTTGGTCTATCTTATTTTCCAGCTGTTTGATTTTGGTCTCCATTTTGCTTATCATTTCTTTTGATTTGGGGGCATCTTTTTTGAATTGCCCAATTCTAGCCTTTAGAGACTGGTTTTCTGCTATAATCTTTTGGTTTTCCTTTTCAATTTGGTCTGTTTGGTTCTTCAAGGCTTCCAGTTGGTCATTTCTCATCTTCAATTTATTTATCAATTCATTTGATTTCTGAGTCTCACTTTCCAATTGCAAAATTCTGCCTTTTAAACTGTTATTTTCTTGCCAGAGCCCTTTCATCTTTCTCATAATCTCAGATTTGAACTTTTCAAGAGCTTGTGACTAGTTTTCATTTTGGGGGGAAGGTTTGAGTATGGTTCCTTGTTTGTTCTCCTCTGTTGTTTGCTCTTCTGTCTGGATTTTTCTGTGTAAAAGTTGTCGAGTGTTAAAGATTTCTTCTTGATCTTTATCTTCTGGCGTTCTTGTGTCTGGCTTGCCAGTTTTAGCCTAGCACCCTCTTAGATTTATCGTCACACCCAGGGACTGTCTGTGCTCTTTGGGGTCCTGAGGTCTCAGGTCTAGTTTTTCTCAGGGTCAGACCTCCTGGTGGTCCCCTTGCTTGTTTCTTTGCCCAGAGCTCCTTTAACAGTCTCAGGGCACTGCTTCCACAGTCATGTACCCCTCTGCACTGGGTCCCCACCCAAGGTCCATGCCTGCACTCGGGATCCGCATCTATACCTGCGTCTGAGCCTGCACTCAAGGTCTGTTTACAAATCCATGCATTCTTTAGCCTCTTGGGGTCTTAAGCCTTGCTGCTCTCAAGAGCAGGCCCAGGTATCTGCCAAGGGCTTAATGGATGCCCCAAACTTGCTCTAACTCTTATGTGCTGGCTTTGGCCCTATAGGTCATGTGGTGGGGGAGGAGGTTGCTCAGTTTGTGTTTTAGTGAAAGTCATTTCGCCCCTTTATAGGGATAAAATGCCCAGATCCCACATACCTTCAATGGTGCACCCTGTTTTGTGGTCCCTTCGTTTGTCTGGATTTGTTTATATGTCCTCTTTAGGAGTCCTATATGTGTGGGTTAGAAAATGTTAGGCAGCTGCTTTTTAGTCTGCCGCCATCTTAACCCGGAACCCCAAAATTTAATTTCAACTATTTTGGATAGGAATCTTCTAAATCAGGTCTACATATAAATCTGCTCTCTTAAATGGAGTATATTGAATGCAATTTAGCCTTTTTATGACTTGGAAAAATTATTAAGAATATAATTACCCTTGTTTGAATCTCTAAGGAGCTATTGCTATGTATGTATTATTCTTATATAAATCTCCAAGACTGCTGTGTTCCAAATAACTGTTTTTGTCTTTTATGGTGTAATGCAGAGATGCAATCAAGGCCTTTACCCTTGCAAAACCTAACTGTAGCATTTCTGGCAGTTGGCCAGCTTTAGAACTCTGACAAAGTTCTATTGGTCCCAGAAGCTTGTGAAGAGTGGAGGGGCAAACTGGGCTCTGCCTTTGAGCTGAAACCTTGCCTTGAATCTATGCTTTGTCTTTGGATTTTTGGAGCTTAGCTAACTTCTCTGGACCTTCACTGATCTTCCCTATATTATTCCCCTATTACCTTCCTGATTTCCTGTGGGCTTTGGGAGAAGGGTGGATTTTGGGGTTGTAGCAATTAGACTTTGAGGATTTAGTTCCCCATAGACAAGTAGGGCTTACCCTTGAAACAAACTATCCTTTGCTTCATTGTTTTTGTACTCCATAGACTCAAGGGCAGCAAGCTCTCTCTCAGTCCAAGCCATTCCTGTGACCCTCCCCAACCTTGAGCTTCTCCCTAGCAGCTTTTAGGGAAACCCTGAACTCATCTCTCCTTGATAATCAACCCTGAAACTTTAATAAACCCCATTTTTACCTATTCGAACCCTTTGCTAAACCATTGGCTCAATGATAAGTGAGAGTTGAAGGAGGAAAGGAATTCTTCTCTCTATTTTCTTGAGGGAAGCTGGAGGCATCCATCTTTGGAGGAAGTAGTTGTCTCTATACTTCCTTCTGGAAACCCTTCAGTTTCATTGACAGGGAGGAGCCTTGGGACTCCTTCTTTGTGAACTTGAGAAACTGACTAGAAAGTCCTCTAGTCAGATTCAAACCACTTCTGACTGGCCCTAACCTTTGTGTCTGTAGAAATACCATATTCCCTGGAAGAGTCCAGACTTCCTTCCCCAGTAACCTGTGTCTCTACTCTGAGTGTCTCCCTGTTGCAGCTGCCTCCCCTAATTACCTCATCATCTTCCTTACCATTCATTATACTGCCTTGTCCTCTATTTCCCTAAACTCAGCCATTCCTTTACATCTCTCCTTACCACCTCAATCCACTATTGCACCCTCCTTTCCCACCAAAGGACCTAAACCCCCCTCTCAACCCCCTTATTTATTTACTTTTATTACAAAGGTCATCCTGCCTCTTTCATAGCCATAATGAATTTGTCATTTGGCATAACATTTTCTATATTCTGTCTCCCTTCCTTTTTCAAATAGTGTGACTGATATTTGCTAAGGAGTCAGATAATCAAGATTGTCAATACAATGAGTAAAGTAAGGGTAAATAGCTTCTAAATGGGTATTATGGATTTTTTAAAAGATCATAGTTTTTTGAAATATGTTAGCTATTTAACCTGTTTAATGATTTCTCTTATTTTTTTAATTTTTGGATGGAAATTATGGGAACAAGATTAGATGTTCTTAAGTTATTTTTGTTTCATGGACTTTTCTGAAAGTCGTGTAATACTTATAACTCTAAGAGTAAGATTTAAAAAATAAATTATATATATATATACACACATATATATATAAACATAAGTTTAAAAAGGAAAGTAATTATGTCAGTATATGGTTATCAAAATATTTAAAATATTATTATGAACTGCAGATTAATAACTCCTTTTCTATAGGATTGACATTAATGGAGTCTGACTCTAGAAAAATTATGTTAAAGATTTTTATAGATAATAATTATTTGGGACTATCAGGTGACGGGATAAAAATGATGATGACATGACAAACATTTCTCCAATCTTCATGACCACTCAAACTTCTTCAAAATTGGAATTATATGTAAGTAATAAAACAATGTCAGCCCTCTCTCTGGTCCTAGATACTAAGAATCCAAAAAGTTAATAACCTAATAAAGTAACAACATAGGAGGATAGTCTCTAATCATAATCTGATCACTTCACATCCTCCCTTACTAGCTATCGTATTGCTATAAAAGCAATATAGACAGAATTCCTCTGTCTGTCTGTCTCTGTCTGTCTCTGTCACTCTATCTGTCTCTCTCTGTCTCTCTGTTTCTGTCTCTGACTCTGTCTGGCTTTCTCTCTGTCTCTGTCATTCTTTCTCCCTCTCTTTCTCCCTCCCTCCTACTCTCTTTCTCTCCTTTTTCTTTCTCTCTCTCTGTCTCTATCTCTGGCTTTCTCTGTCTCAGTTTCTGTCTCTCTCTTTCACAAACACACACACACACACACACACACACACACACATTCACATGCACTCACCCCATTCCAGTTGCAATAGGGATTTTTTAAGAAGTCAGAAGCCTACTTTGACTGAGACTGGCATGGCAGCTCTCTGTGCTGCAACAGAGTTCAGCCCATAGAATTAAGGAACAAAGGAAACGGGAAGGATTTTAACATGTGTACTACTGCATTTTGCCTAAGGGAAAGGGTTCAATATCAAGGTCATGTTAGTTTTGCCCCCTGAAGTAACTTGGGACAGAGTTTGAGGCTAGTGAATGATAAATTCCACAATGTGGGAAGCATCTAGGAGCTTTGAGATCTTGTCCTAGATAAGAACCATTGAAGAGGAAGGAGTCAGAATGTGACAATAGGAAAAATAATTTTAAAAAAGTATCAAGAGGAACAAAATGAATGAAAAAATCTTGAGAGTAAGTGAATAAATCAACAGGCAATATATTAATAAGGAAATAGAGTCTCCAAATCAGCTAAATTAGGTCAGATAACTAAATATGTATATGTGTGTGTGTGTGTATGTGTGTGTGTGTGTGTATACACATATAGATATACAAATATATTACAAGGAAAAAGAAAAAAGACCAATAGTTGCTGAGTTAGAGGAACCTATAGATTTTCAAGATAACATGGAATAAAAATAGGATGCACTAAATGCTTTAAAAGTGAAATAAGAATGATGAAAAAAAATTATGGCCCATTTGCTATAAACAACTAACAGAAAAGAAAAGCTTGAATGCACAGTCACTACTTACTAAGGAAACAAAAGAGAGAACCACTGATTGAGAGAATACATATCCACAGAAGTCAAGGACAATCAGGGCATTTAGGTGGAGTAGTACATAGAGTGCTGGGCTTGGAATCAGGAAGACATCTTCCTAAATTCTAATACGGCCTCAGACACTTACTAGTTTTGTGACCCTGGACAAATCACTTCACCCTGTTTGTCTCAGTTTCCTCATATGCAAAATGAATTGGAGAAGGAATCCACTCCACTCTTGCCAAGAAAACACCAATGGAGTCAGGAAGAGTCAGAAACAATTGAAGAAAAGTGAAACAACAATGAAGGACAATCTGGAAGAAATGAAATAATAAGTAAAAATATGAAAAGAAAACACAATTGTTATAAGAACACAAATTATGTAACCATGGAAAAATATTCTAAACTAATTAAATAAATAAATAAACTTTAAAAAATCCATACATGTGAAAAGTCATTAAACCTGAACATCATAATATAAGAGAAGAGTAATGTATAAAAATTGCCCAGAGTTCTCAACACAAAAATTAAAATGTCATTTGAAAGAATTTAGAGTTCCTTCCCTAAATGAAATCTCATGCTACAAACTCCAAGATATTTAATGCTTAAATTTGAGAATCCAATGAAAAGTAGTACATCATAGAAGTAATCAAGAGAAAACCATTCAAATATAAAGGAAACTCACATAACACCAAACTATTCCACTCCCACCAGAAAAAGTAAGATGTAACTAAATAATGAACTCGAATGCCCCTTGAATTATACTTTTAAACTTGCTTTTTATAATTTTATTTGGTTTGTGTTTTCTTTTTTAACATGGCCAATATGGAAATACATTTTATATGACTTTACATGAATAAGAGATAACAAATTAATTAGGTTCTCAAGAATGGAAGAAGGGTGGGAAGAAGGGAGAGAATTTGAAACTTGATTTTTAAAAAGATGATTGTGGTTTTTTAACATATAATTGGGAATATTTATTTCTTATTTTTCTTATTTTTTAATTCTTCATTTTAAAAAATATTTTCCCATGTTTGCATATTACATTTTCTTTCCCACATCTCTACCCTCCCCCACCCCAGACCAATATACACTTCCACTGGATTATGCAAATATTATCTCTTATACCTATTTCCATATTATTCATTTTTGCAATAGAGAAACCTTTTAAAAATGAAACCCCAAATCATATATCCATATAAACAAATACATCATTTGTTCTTCTTCAGCATTTCTACTCCCACAGTTCTTTCTCTCAATGTGGATAGCATTCTTTCTCATAAGTCCTTTGGGATTGTCTTGTACTTGTAAATTCCATTACATTGTGTTGTTTCATACTATTTAATTTTCTATGTATAATATTCTCTTGGTTCTGCCCATTTCAGTCCGCATGAGTTCCTGGAGGTTCTTCCAGTTTATATAGAAATCTTCCAATTCATTATTCCTTACAGCACAGTAGTATTCCATCACCATCATACACCACAATTTGTTCATCTCCCTCATTTTCCAATACTTTGGCACCATTATTTTTATCTCTTTAGGGTAAAAACCTAGTAGTGGTATTCCTGGATCAAAAGGTATTCAGTCCCTTCAGCCATCATTCCAAATTGCCTTCCAGAATGGTTGGATCAATTCACAACTCCACCAGCAATGCATCAGTGTCCCAATTTTGCCACAACCCCTCCAACATTTATTATTTTAATTTACTGTCATACTGACCAATCTAATATCTGTGAGGTGATACCGCAGTGTTGTTTTGATTTGCAGTTCTCTAATTATGAGAGATTTAGAGCAGTTTTTATATGCTTCTTGATAGTTTTGATTTCTTTATCTGAAAACTGCCTATTCATGTCCTTTGCCCATTTATCAATTGGGAAATGTCTTGATCTTTTGTACAATTGACTTAGCTTCTCCTAAATGTGAGAAAACAGACCTTTGTCTGAGTTTTTTTATAAAAAATTTTCCCAATTTATTACTTCCCTTCAAATTTTGGTTGAATTGGTTTTGTTTGTATAAAAATGTTTTAATTTAATGTAATAAATTATTCATTTTATATTTTTAATGTCCTCTATCTCTTGCTTGGTATTAAATTCCTTCCTTTCCCATAGATATAACAGGTATAGTATCCTATGTTAACCTAAATTACTTATAATTTCTCACTTCATATCTAAGTAATTTACCCATTCAGAATTTCTCTTGGTATAGAATGTGAGATGCTGATCTAAATCTAATCTTTCCCATACTGTTTTCTAATTTGCCCAGTAGTTTTTTGTCAAGTAGTAGATTCTCATGCCCAAAACGGGGATCTTTGGGTTTATAAAAAACTATTTTACTAAGGTCATTTACTCCAACTCCATTCCATTGATCTACCCTTCTAACTTTTAGACAGAACCAGATTGTGTTGATGATACACCACTTTATAGCACAGTTTAAAATCTGGTACTGCTAGGTCACCATCATTCACATTCTTTTTATTTTATTAGTTCCTTTGATATTCGTGATTTTTTGTTCTTCCAAATGAATTTTGTTATAATTTTTTTCTAATTCTATAGAAAAGTTTTTTGGTAGTTTGATAGGTATGGCACTGAATAAGTAAATTAGTTTAGGCAGCATTGTCATTTAATTTTATTAGCTCAGTCTGTCCATTAACAATTAATGCTTTCCCAACTGTTTAGATCTAGTTTTATTTGTGTAAAAAGTGTTTTGTAGTTGTGTTTAAATAATTTCTGAGTTTGCCTTGGCAGATAAATTCCCAAATATTTTATATTATCTTTGGTGATTTTAAATGGATTTTCTCTTTCTAACTCTTGTTGCTGCTTTTTATTGGAAATAAATAATAATGCTAATGATTTATGTAGATTTATTTTCTATCCTGTAACTTTGTTAAAATTATTAATTACCACTAGCTTTTTAATTTATTTTCTTGGGTTCTCTCAGTATACTATCATATCATCTGTAAAGAGTGATTTTTTTAGTTTCCTCATTGCCTACTTTAATCTCTTTAATTCCTTTTTTTTCCATAATCTCTACATCTATTGTTTCTAGAACAATATTAAATAACAGAGGTGATAATGGGCACCCTTGCTTCACTCCTGATCTTATTGGGAGAGGTTTTAAGTTATCCCCAATACAGATTATAGTTGCTCATGATTTAAAATAAATATTCTTAATTATTTTGTGGGAAGGCCCTTCAATTCCTGTATTTTCTAGGATATTAATAGGAATGGATGTTGTATTTTGTCAAAGGCTTTTTCTGCATCTATAGAGATAATCATGTGGTTTCGGTTAGTTTTATCGATATGGTCAATTATGTGGATGGTTTTCCTAATGTCATAACACCCTACATTCCTGGTATAAAATCTCACCTGATCATAGTAGAGAATCCTTGTGATTACTTGAGGTAGTCTTTTTTTTTTAAACCTTTGTACTTCGGTGTATTGTCTCATAGGTGGAAGATTGGTAAGGGTGGGCAATGGGGGTCAAGTGACTTGCCCAGGTCACACAGCTGGGAAGTGGCTGAGGCCAGGTTTGAACCTAGGACCTCCTGTCTCTAGGCCTGACTCTCACTCCACTGAGCTACCCAGCTGCCCCGAGGTAGTCTTTTTGCTAGTATTTTTTAAACATTTAATAATGCTTATTTTTTAGAAAAGTTAACATGGTTACATAATTCATGCTCTTACTTTCCCCTTTATCCCCCTTCACACTCCCCCCATGGCTGATGTGTATTTCCACTGGTTTTAACATGTGTCATTGATCAAGACCTATTTCCAAACTGTCAATAGTTGCATTGGTGTGGTAGTTTCGCGTCTACATCCCCAATCATGTCCACCTCAACCCATATGTTCAAGCAGTTGTTTTTCTTCTATTTCCAATCCTGTAGTTCTTCCTCTGAATGTGGGTAGCATTCTTTTCCATAAATCCCTCAGAATTGTCCTGGGTCATTGCATTGCTGCTAGTACAGAAGTCCATTACATTCTATTTTACCACAGTGTATTGGTCTCTGTGTACAATGTCCTTCTGGCTCTGTTCCTTTCCCTCTGCATCAATTCCTGGAGGTTCTTTCCAGTTCACATGGAATTCATCCAGTTTATTATTCCTTTGAGCACAATAGTATTCCATCACCAGCAGTTACCACAATTTGTTCAGCCATTCTCCAATTGAAGGGCATACCCACATTTTCCAGTTTTTTGCCACCACAAAAAGCTCAGCTATAAATATTTTCATATAAGTCTGTTTATCTATGATCTCTTTGGGGTACAAACCAAACAATGGTATGGCTGGATCAAAGGGAAGGCATTCTTTTATAGCCCTATGATGTATAAATGGAATTAGCTCCACCCCATTCATAGTCAAAACTCTAGCAAACAGAGATAATGTCATCCCCACCTCCCTTACTGGGGAGGGGAGATGAGTTACCCACACATGACAATAAGTAACAAATCAAGAACAAGGGACTGCCCTTTGGTCAGTCCAAATCAGTGTAGAGGCTGCCATTTGTCCACTTGAATTAGAGGTGGACCCACAGGAAGTGACGAGAGACACTATCTCTTCAAGTATGTTGGTTACTTCCTGTTGAGGCTGTTCCCGCTTTGAACTTGGTGCTGAAGGATCTCTGCTGAGACCTCAGGCTGCTTCCACTCTGAATGGTCACGTGGGTAAGTTAGGCTGACTTCCTTGGCCTACCTTGCCATTTTCCAGAAACTCTACCTTAAGTAGGCTTCTTGCCTCTCTGATAACTAAGGCCTTGTGGCGTGTAATCTAGTTAATTAACCTTTTAACCCTCTCTCTCTGTCCATGCCACTGCAGGCTCAGACTAGTCTCTCCCTCTCTCTATTTCCCTTGCCTTCTACCCTTCCTAATTGTAAATAAACTGTCTTAAACCTGATCCTGACTTGGGTCTATTTTAATTATGGAATCAATCGGAATTATTGATTCCTGGAAGCCATACCTCAAATATATATTTACATAATACCTAAAACTTCCCTCTTACAATGAGCATAGGTCCAAATTGCCAGCCTGAATGGTTGGATCAGTTCACAGCTCCACCAGCAATGCATTAATGTCCCAGTTTTGCCACATCCCCTCCAGCATTCATTACTCTCCCCTTCTTTCATTTTAGCCAAACTGCTAGGGGTAAGGTGATACCTCAGAGATGTTTTGATTCGCATTTCTCTAGTTATTAGAGATTTAGATCAGTTTCTCATGTGCTTATTGTTAGTTTTGATTTCTTTATCTGAAAATTGCCTATTCATGACTCTTGACCATTTATCAATTGGGGAATGGTTTGATTATTTATACAATTGATTTAACTCCTTGTATATTTGAATAATTAGACCGCTGTCAGGATTTTTTGTTATAAAGATTTTTCCCCAATTTGTTGTTTTCCCTTCTGATTTTGGAAACATTGTTTTTGTTTGTATGAAAGCTTCTTACTTTGATATAATCAAAATCATTTATTTTACATTTTGTATATTTCTCTAAAACTTGCTTGGTTTTAAAATCTTTCCTTTCCCAGAGATCTGACAAGTAAATTATTCTATGTTCACTTAACTTAGTTATAGTTTCCCTCTTTATATTCAAGTCATTCACCATTCTGAATTTATCTTGGTGTAGAGTGTGAGATGTTGATCTAAATTAGAGATTAGGATCTCTCCCATATTGTTTTCCAAATTCCCTAGCAGTTTTTGTCAAATAGTGGATTTTTGTCCCAAAAGTTGGGCTCTTTGGGTTTATCATACACTGTCTTGCTGATGTCACTTACCCCAAGGCTATTCCACTGATCCTCCCTTCTGTCTCTTAGCCAGTACCATACCATTTTGATAACTGCTGCTTTATAGTACAGTTTAATATCTGGTACTGTTAGGCCCCCTTCCTTCACATTTTTTTTCATTATTTCTCTTGATAGTCTTGATCTTTTGTTATTCCAGATGAACTTTATTATAGTTTTTCCTAATTGAGTAAAAAAGATTTTTGGTAGTTTTATATGTATGGCCTTAAATAGGTAAACTAATTTGGATAGAATGGTCATTGTTATTATGTTAGCTCATTCTACCCATGAGCAATAAATATTTTTCCAATTGTTTAGATCTAGTTTTACTGTTTGGAAAGTGTTTTGTAGTTGTATTGGTGTAATTTCTGTGTTTCTTTTGGTAGATAGATTCCTATGAATTTTATAGTCTAGGGTGATTTGAAATGGTGTTTCTCTTTCTACCTCTTGCTGCTGTGATGTGTTTGAAATATATAGAAATGCTGATGATTTATGTGCATTTATTTTGTATCCTGCAAATTTGCTAAAGTTGTTGATTATTTCTACAAGCTTCTTAGTTGATTCTCTAGAATTTTTTAAGTAGACCATTATATCATCTGCAAAGAATGATAGCTTAGTATCCTTTTTGCCTATTTTGATACCTTCAATTTCTTTTTCTTCTCTAATTGTTACAGCTAATGTTTCTACTACAATGTTAAATAATAGAGGAGACAATGGGCATACTTGTTTCATTCCTGATCTTATTGGAAAGGCTTCTAATTTATTCCCATTGCATATGATGCTTGTTGATGGTTTTAGGTATATACTGTTTATTATTTTTAGGAAAGGTCCTTGTATTCCTATACTTTCCATGGTTTTCAATAGGAATAGGTGCTATATTTTGTCAAAGGCTTTTTCAGCATCTATTGAGATAATCATGTGATTTTTCTTGGTTACATTGATGATATGGTCAATTATGTGGATGCTTTTCCTAATGATGAATCATCCTTGCATTCCTGGCATAAATCCAACCTGATCATGGTGGATGATCCTCTTGATCACTTGCTGGAGTCTCTTTGCTAATATTCTATTTAAAAATTTTGCATCTATGTTCATTAGGGAGATTGGTCTGTAGTTTTCCTTCTCTGTTTTTAATCTACCTGGCTTTTGAATCAGTACCATATTTTGTGTCATAAGTGGAATTTGGTGGGACTCCTTCTTTGATTATTATATCAAATAATTTGTATTGTATTGGGATTAGTTGCTCTTTGAATGTCTGATAGAATTCACTTGTGAATCCATCAGGCCCTGGCGATTTTTTCTCAGGGACTTCTTTGATGGTTTGTTCAATTTCTTTTTCTGATATGGGATAGATTAGGTATTCTATTTCTTCTGCTATTAATCAAGGAAATTTGTATTTTTGTAAATATTCATCCATATCTCCTAGATTGCTATATTTATTGCCATATAATTGGGCAAAATAGTTTTTAATGATGGCCTTTATTTCCTCTTCATTAGAGGTGAGGTCTCCCTTTTCATCTTTGATACTGTCAATTTGGTTTTCTTCTTTCCTTTTTTTATTAGATTGACCAGTACTTGGTCTATTTTTTCAAAATACCAGCTTCTAGTCTTATTTATTAATTCAATAGTTCTTTTACTTTCAATTTTATTAATTTCTCCCTTGATTTTTAGTATTTTTAATTTAGTTTTCATTTGGGGATTTGTAATTTGCTCACTTTCTAATCTCTTAAGTTAAATGCCCAATTCATTAATCTCTACCCTCCCATATTTGTTAATATATGCACTCAAGGATATAAATTTCCCCCTGAGCACTGCCTTAGATGAATCCCACAGAGTTTGGTAGGATGTTTCATCAATGTCATTCTCTGCAATGAAATTGTTGATTGTTTATATGATTTCTTTTTTGACTAGCTGGTTTTGGAGAATCATATTATTTAATTTCCAATTAGTTTTTGATTTGCTTATTGAGGTGCCCTTACTAATTATTATTTTTATTGCATTATGATCTGAGAAGGTTGCATTTATTATTTCTACTCTTTTGCATTTGTTTGCAATGTTTCTATGCTATATTACATGGTCAATCTTTGTGAATGTACCATGTGAAACTGAAAAGATGGTGTATTTCTTTTTGTTCCTATTTATTTTTCTTCACATATCTATTAAATATAATTTTTCTAGGACCTCATTCACCTCTTTCTTATTTATTTCTTGGTTTGATTTATCTATATCTGAAAGAGGGATATTTTGATCTCCCACTAGTATGGTTTTAATATCTATTTCCTTCTTGAGATCTGCCAGTTTCTCCTTTATGAATCTGGTTGCTGTGCCATTTGGTGCATACATATTGAGCAATGGAGTAATGTTATTTCCTCATTGTCTATACTGCCTTTCATCAGGATGTAATGATCTTCCCTATCTTTTTAAATCATATCTATTTTTGCTTTTGCTTTGACAGAAATCATAATTGCCACTCCTGCCTTCTTTTTCTCATTTGATGCCCAAAGGATTTTGCTCAAGCCCTTTACCTAAAACCTGTGTATGTCCACCCGCCCCATATCTGTTTCCTGTAGACAATATATGTTAGGATTTTGGTTTCTAATCCACTCTGCTATTTGCTTCCTTTTTATGGGAAAGTTCATCCCATTCACATTCATAGTTATAATTATCAGTTGTGTATTCACCAACATTTTGGTATTCTTATCTAGTTCTAACCCTTCTTCTTACTCTATTTCCTTTTAAGCCAGTGGTTTTCTTCATGCCAGTAACCCTTATCCCCTCCCTTGATTTACTTCCCTTTCTACCCCCTCCCTTATATTCACCTCTATTTATTTTTAAGGCCTAATGAATTTCCTACCCCTTCTTCTCCCCTCCCTTTTATGACCTCCCCAATCCCCTGCTCCCCTTGGTTTAGTTCCTTCTAACTTTCTCAGTATGGTTAGATAGTTTTATATCCCAATTGATAAAGCTACTCTTCCCTCTCAGGGTTAATTAGAAGGAGAGTAAGGTTTAAATATTACCTCATAATGCTCTTTTCCTCTCCTTCTTATAATAGAATTCATCCCTTCCCCTTCCCATTCCCTCTTTGTGTGTAAAAGAATATCGTATTTTTCTTATTCATTCAAGTTTCTCTTGGTGTCCTCTACTATTAACCTCCCTCTTTCCCACCCCCATATCATCTTAGACCATTTAGTATTCCAACCTCTCCCTATGAATAATTCTTCTAATTACTATAACAGTGAATACTATAATAGTGACTAGAGTTTCTTACAGAGAATTATACATAGCATTTCTCCACATAGGAATTCCAATAATTAGATAATAGTGAAGCCCTTAAAGAGGCAAATTTTTAAAAAAATGTGAGTTTTCTTTCTTTCCCTTCTGTTTTTTTTATTTACTTTTTCATGTTTCTCTTGATTTTTGAGGTTGGATATCAAAGTTTTCCTTCATTCCTTGTCTTTTCTGTGCAAATACTTGGAAATCTCCTATCTTTTTGATTGCCCATACTTTCCACTCGAAGTATATGGTTAGTTTTGATGGGTAGGTGATCCTTTATTGTATACCCAGTTCTCTTGCCTTTCTGAATATCATATTCCAAGCCTTGTGGTCTTTTAGTTTGGAGGCTGCCAGATCCTGTGTGATCCTGATTGTTGTTCTTTGATATCTGAATTGTCTCTTTCTGGCTTCTTGTAAATTTTTTTCTTTTACTTGAAAGCTCTTGAATTTGGCTATTATATTCCTGGGGCTTGTCTTTTCTGGGTCTAGAGTAGGGGGTGATCTATGGATCCTTTCAATGTCTATATTGCCCTCTTGTTGTAGAACTTCAGGGCAATTTTGCTGAATAAGTTCTTTTAGTATGGAGTCAAAATTTCTATTAATTTCTGCTTTTTCAGGAAGAACAATGATTCTCAGATTGTCTCTTCTAGACCTGTTTTCTTGGTCTGTCACTTTCTCATTGAGATATTTCATGTTTCCTTTTATTTTTTCAGTCCTTTGACTTTGTTTTATTTGTTCTTGCTGTCTTGAGAGATCATTAGCTTCTAATTCCTCAATTCTAGGCTTAGAGACTGGTTTTCCTTTTCAATCTGGTCATTTTTGGTGTTCAATTTGGTTACCAGTTCATTTGATTCCTGAGCCTCCCTTTCCAATTGCAAAATTCTGCCTTTTAAACTGTTATTTTCTTGCCAGATTTTGGTTTCCAATTTGTTTACCATTTCTTTTTATTTTGGGGCATCTTTCTCAATTGGGAGTTTCTGCCTTCTAACCTGTTAATTTCCTTTTGAGCTATTTCCCTCTTCTCTCACCAAATCTCTTCCATCTTTCTCATCACCTCAGATTTGAACTCTTCAATAGCTTGTGGCCAATTTTAATTATTCTGGGAAGTTTTGGATATGATTACTTATTTGTTCTCCTCTGTTGTTTGCTCTTTTGTCTGGATTTTATCTGTGTAAAAGTTGTGTAGTGTTACAGATTTCTTCTTGATGATCTTTCTCTTTTGGCGTTCTTCTCTCTGGTTTACCATTGTTAGCCCTGCGCCCTCTCAGGTTTATCCTCACACTCAGGGTTTGTCTGTGCTCTTTAGGTTCTTGAGGTCTCAAATCTAGTTGTTTTCTGGGTCAAGACTCCTGGTGGTCCCCTTGCTTGTTCCTCTGCCTGAGGCTCCTTTAACAGTCTCAGGGCACTGCTTCCACAGTTGTGAACCCCTTCTGCACTGGGTCCCCACTCAAGGTCTGAGCCTGCTCTCAAGATCCGTGTCCTCTCCTGAGCTCAGGATCCGCATCCGCACTTGTGTCTGAGCTCAGGGTCTGTGTTCAAAGTACACGTGCGTTCTTTAGCCTCTGGGGGTCTTAAGTCTTGCTGCTCTCAGGAGCAGGCCCTGGTGACCCCAGGTAGCTTTTAAGGACTTAATGCATGCCCCAAACATGCTCTAACTTTTGTGCACTGGCTATGTCACTGTAGGTAGTGTGCGGTTGGGGAAGGGGTTGCTTAGCTCGCGTTTTAGTGAGAGCTGTTTCACCCCTTTATAGCATGGAAATGCCCCAATTCCACATACCTCCAATGCTGTGCCCTATTGTGGGGTCCCTTTGTTCCTCTGGATTTGTTTTTATGTCTTCTTGAGCAGTCCTGTATGTTTTGGTTAGGAGAGGTTAAGCAGCTGCTTTTTACTCTGCTGCCATCTTAACCAGAGAAGTCCCCTCTCTCTTTGCTAGTATTTTATTTAAGATTTTTGCATCTATGTCCATTAAGGAGATGGATCTCTAGTTTTCATTCTCATTTTTTGGTCTACCTGGTTTGGGAATCAGTATCATATTTTTGTCATAAATTGAATTTGGTGAGACTTCATCTTTGCTTACTTTGTCAATTAGTTTGTGTAGTATTAGGATTAGTAGTTCTTTAAATGACTGATAGAATTCATTTGTGAATCAATCAGGCCTTGGAGAGTTTTTCTTGGGAAGTTCCCTGATGACTATTCAATTTCTTCCTTTTGAGGTGGGATTATTTAAATATTCTATTTCCTCTTTTGGTAATCTAGGCAATTTATATTTTTGTAAATCTTCATCTTTTTCACCCTGATTGTCACATTCGTTGCCATATAATTGGGCAAAATAGGTCATAATAATTATGTTCATTTCTTCTTAAAGTGAGATCCATCTTTTCATTTTTGTTACTCTTAATTTAATTCTCTTCTTTCTTTTTTTATTAGATTTACCAGTACTTGATCTCTTTTGTTTTTTCAAAGTACCAGCTTCCAGTCTTATTTATTAGTCTTTTCTTTAAATTTTATTAATTTCTACTTTAATTTTTAAGATTTCCAATTTAATTTCTATCTGGGCATTTTTAACTTGTTCTTTTTCTAATTTTTGAAGTTGCAAGTCCAATTCATTGGTCTCCTCCTTCTCCATTTTGTTGCTATTGACACTAAGAGATATACATTTTCCCCTGAGTTCTACTTTGGCTATTTCCCATAGATTTTGATATGTTGTCTCCCAATTGTTATTCTCTTTTATGCAGTCTATAATTATTTCTATGATTTGTTTTTTGATTCATAAGTTTTGAAGAATTAGATAATTTTGTTTCCAATTAATTTTACTTTTGCCTTTCCTTGGGCCTTTGTTAATTGTAATTTTTATCTCGTTATCATCTGTAAAAGTTGCATGTATTGTTTCAACTTTTCTGTATACTCTATGCTTTAGTACAGGTTCAATCTTTGTATATGTACTATGCACTGCTGAGAAGGTATATTCCATTTTATCCCTATTTGATTTTCTCCAGATATCTATTAACTCTAATTTTTCTAACATTTCATTCACTTCCCTTACTTCTTTCTCATTTATTTTTGGACAGATTTATCTAGTTATGAAAGGGGAAGATTGATGTCCTCCACTAATATGGTCTTACTATTTATTTCTCCTTTGGTTCCTTTAATTTCTTCTTTAGAAATCTAGATGCTATTCCATTTGGCATATAAATGTTTATAATGATATCACTTCATTATTTATAATACATTTTAGCAAAATACTATTTCCTTCCTTATCTCTTTTAATTTGATCTATTTCTCCTTTAGATTTTTCTATTATCATGATTTCTTCTCCTGTTTTTTTTTTTACTTTAGAGGATGCATAATACATTCTAATCCAGCCTTGAATCTCTGTGTGTCACCCTGCCTCAAATGTGTTTATTGTAAGCAACATTATTTAGTAGGATTATCATTTTTAATCTGCTCTGCTATCTACTTCCATTTTATTTTAGTTTTTTGTCAGTCAAAAAGAATTTATTAAATATCTTCTATGAGGCACACGCTGTAAATGCCTCAAAAGCAAAGATAGCCTCTGCTCTCTAGGAATTCACAAACTAATGGGGAAAACTATATACAAATATGTACCAACAGGTGATACATAGGATAAACAGGAAACAGTTAACAAAGCATAGGCACTGAAATTAAGAGAGATTGGAAAAGGCTTCCTATAGAAATCGACTTCCATTTTATAGGTGAATTTGTCTCTTCACATTCAATATTATGATTACTAACTGTACATACACATTATATCATTATAATCAACTTATTAACCCAACCTCTTCCTGAGTAAATTCCTTTTATCTTCTCTACTAGTAAGAGTAATTTTTGACAATTACAGATATCCTCTTTCCATGCAGACATATAAACATTTTGACCTTAATGAGTCCCTCAAATTTTCTCTTTCTTATTTACCTTTTTGGTCTCTTCTTGTGTCTCATGTTTGAACTTCAAATTTTTATTTAGGTCTGGCTTATTCTTCAGGAATGTTTAGAAATCTTTTATCTTATTGAATGTCCATTTTTCCCCTTAAGATAAGATACTCAATTTTGTTTGATAGGTGACTCTGAGTTGTATAACCAAATATTTCTCCTTCCTGAATATCATTCTTCATACCTTTTGATCCTTTAATGTAGAAGCTGCTAGGTCCTATGTGATCCTGAGTGTAGCTCTGTGGGATTTGAATGGTTTCTTTCTGGCTGTTTGAAGTATTTTCTCCTAGGCTTGGTAGCTCTTGAATTTAGCTATAACATTCATTGAAGTTGTCATTTGAGGATTTCTTGCTGGAGGTGATCTGTGAATTCTGTCAGTTTCAATTTTATTTTCTTTTTTTAGTATCTCTGACCAGTTTTTTTGATAATTTCTTGTAATATTATGCCCATTTTTTCCCTTGATCGTGACTTTCAGATAGTCCAATAATTCTCAGATTGTCTCTCCTAGATCTATTTTCAAGTTCAGTTGGTCATTTAATAAAATATTTTATTTTTTCCTATAATTTTTAATTCCTTTGATTTTGCTATATTGTTTCTTTATTTCTCATGAAATCATTAGTTTCTAGATGGTCAATTCTGATTTCAAGTCCTGATTTTCCTCTGTCAGTTTTTGGTTTTCCTTTTTTATTGGCTCATTTCTTCTCGTAATACTTTCCTTTCTCTCTGCAGCACTTTCATTTTTCTTCCCCACTTTTCTTCTGTCTCTGCCTCTCTTAATTGTTTTTTTTAAGTCTTTTTTGAGCTTTACCAGAATCTGTGTCTAATACATATTTTTCTTTTGGACTTTGTGTGTGTTTGCTTTGCTTTCACTGTCCCTTTCTGTGACTGTACCTTGCTCTTTGCCTCCATAAAAATTTTAGACTTAGGTGCTTTTTTATTGTCTGCTCATTTTCCCTATCTGATTATAGGTTGCCTTTATCTTCTGGGAAGTTGAGGTACCCTCTTAAACTTCAGTCCTTCCTTGATGCTATTCTAAACTTGCTGTCATGGTTTTTCCAAGTTTCAGTTCTTTGAGGGTGATGTGATGGTCTGAGGGTTGAGAGCTCTGAGAGTGCCCTCCCCTTGCTGATTGTATTGACCCTTGAGATATGTTATAGATAACCACTGGACAAAGATGGAGAACAGCTTGAGTGACAGATTGTTGGTTATAGAACTTGGAATTTACCCAGATGGCATGAGCTAAGGGCAAAAAACAGTTGGGACCACCACCTCTATAAAAGCCTAGGGGCTCAGCCATTCTGGGTCTCAGTCTTGAGAAGGGAATTTCTGGGAGCAGTGGGTGGTGACAGGTGGGTAGGCCAATAGACCTACAGATCCAGCATCCATACCTATTGCCATTAGAAGTTCATTCATCTATTACTAAACAGAGCTGAGAGATAACAACAGCATAGCTTCCAAGAAGAATATCACTACCCCTTCTTTTCCTTTGGTCTAGACCATGTCCGGGTCTGGTCAGTGTCCATGAGGGGGAGAAGAATCTCCAGCCAAATACCAACCTGATGCTTATTGATTTAGATTACCTTTAACTCTCATTAGATATAACATAGCCATTCCCAACAGCTCCTTCCTGATCCTGATTTCTAACCCCTTGGAGCCAAAGAATTTAACCGTGTTTCAAACTTGAATCAAGTGAAGGCTGACATTCATTCTAAAGGGACAAGCAAATAGCTACAACTAAGGGGAAAGGGATTGCCAGCATTGCAGTCAGTTAGCATTATCCATTCAATATCAATGACTAGCCCATTACCAATCTTTATCATTTAACCTAACCCCAAGCCAAGGAACCAGAGGGACTGTTGAACAATACATACAGTTTCTCCCTCAATAACCTTGGTTTGGGCACTGTTAGTGGGGTCAATGCTTAGCTGAGTTGGTCATCCATAAGCCCTCATGTTTACCAGCATACCTTAGTGGCTACCCAGGCATCACTGTCCCATTCAGCCTAAATCTATTTACTACCTGAGGACCTTGGGCCACTTTATCAGGCCCAGCTTATGGAAGCACCTCCCTGTCTAAAGGAATACCTTTCTTCCAAGTATCAGAGATATTCCATTTTAAATAATAGATATTGATAGCTCAAAGATTTGCCTTAGGCTTGCTTTTAAGCTTTTGGTCTTACTTTGTTCTTGATCAGGTCAGGAATTACTTAGATTTTTGCCTGGGGCTTATGGGTAATTTTTTGGTCTTACTGTGTACTTGTTCTAATCGACCATACACATGATTGCCCTGTCCTGGAGCTCTGTCATGACCTTAATCCTTTCCCCCCCCCCTTAGTATTATCAGCCATACCAAACTGTGAACTATGTCCTCATCCCAAGCCCAGACTGGGACTCCTGGCTATGCTCTGGGCTTACACAGATCAGCCCTGCCCAGGCTAGATTGCCCTAGGTTGGGATTCTGGGCTTCTCCACAGGTTTGAAATTTCAAGGTATGTGGATTGGCTTGTACTACTATTTATCCAAGGAGGATCTCAGCATCTGAATGTTTGTTTGGGATTAGATTTTGAACCTGGTACAGAGAGATGTGGGATGTGTGGTTGTTCTTGGCTTGTTCTTCACCACTTGCTACATTCTCTTACTGGCTCTGGTTCCTTCTCACCCAAGTGACCCAGATTTTCTCTGCCGACCATTTGTGTTTTTCTTTTCTTGAAATTTGTTTCACTGTGTCTCCTTGTTGGTTCTTTCTTTCCTGTATGCATTTTTGTGGTGATATTTTAATACCATTCAGAGAGGATTCTCATGGTGACTCAAAGCTACTCTAATTAGGAATATTTAATAAAATTAAATAAAAATAAAAAATAAAAAGATCATTACATTAAATCAAAAGGTTTTGTACAAACAAAACCAATGCATCAAAGATGATAAATAAAGTAGAAAACTGGAAAAATAATTTTACCACATGTATCTGACAATGGTCTCTTTTCTCTAATATGTAGAGAACTGAGTCAAATTTGTAAATGTCATAAGTTATTCTCCAACTGGTAAACTGTTGAAGTATATACAAATGCAATTTTCAAGCAAAGAAATAAAAAATATTTGTAATCATATGAATAAATATGCTAAATCACTGTTGATTACAGAAATAAAAACAAAACTCACAGATCACCTCACACCTATCATATTGGCCAATATGACAGAAAAGGAAAAGTATAAATTTTGGAGGGGATGTGGGAAAATTGGGACACTAATGCACTGATGGAGTTGAGATCTGATCCAACCATTCTGGAGAGCAATTTGGAATTGTGCCCAAAGGGTTCTAAAACTATATATACCTTTGATACAGCAATACCAATACTAGGCCATATCCATATCCAAAAGAAATCCTACAAAGGGAAAAAGTCCTTTCTGTACAAAAATTCTTAGTGTAACTCTTCTTGTGGTAGTAAAGTACTGGAAATTGAGGTGTTGCTTATCAATTGGGGAATGACTGTGGCATATGATTGTAATGGAATCCTATTGTGCTCTAAGAAAAGACAAGCAGATGATTTTGGAAAAATCTGGGAAAACTATCAGGAACTGAGGCAAAGTGAAATGAGCAGAACCAGAAGAACATTGCATATAGTCACAGCAATATTTTTTGATGGGCAACTGTGAATGAACAATTTATTTTCAATAATGCAGTAACATAACCCAAGAAAATCCCAAAAATTCATGCACCTCCAGAGAAAGTACTGATGAAGTCTGAAAACAGAACAAAATATACTATATTTCACCTTATTTCTTCTTTATTTTGATTTGAGATATATTACACAAAATGGATGACTTGAAAATAATGTTTTATATGATTGCACATGTAAAATCCATGTCAGATACTCCCAATTCAGGATGAGTCAAAGAGGGGGAGAGGAAAATGGGGATAGGTTTTCAGGGATAGAGAGAAATTTGAACTCAGAATTAAAAAAAAAAGTTAAAAATTTTTTACATGTAATTGAGAAGAATATTATTTAAAATAATAAATAACATAAAATAAAAAGATGTACCCCAAGGTGACATTCCCTGCAAACCAAAACCTAGTCATTAATAAAATTTTCCTTTTAATGAAAGAAGATTGTGATGCATTCCTACCAAGAAAACAAGACTTGAACAAATTACTTTGCAAAATCTACAGACAACAGTAGTAAAATTAATGTGAATAAATATAGCAACCTAGGGCACAGATAATGAAAGTAATTACTGCAGGAATGAAAAGGGAAATAAAAAGGAAAAAGAGAAAGCTACTCATGGTGTTAACAACACAAAAACAAAACAAAAGGACAAAGGAATAACCATTAAGAGATTTCTTCAAAAAGAACAGAGAAATGAAGGTGAATGCAAAAGTCAAATCAAAGTGATGCTGGGGAAAAATCATGGACTAAAGTTTCCACTACCATACCTTCAGGTGAATCAATGTTTTGTGAGACTAAATTGTACAATAAGAAAGCACATAAAAAGAGGAAGAAGATAGAGTGTAATCTGATGTTTGCTAATCAAGCCAATTGATGAAAAAAAAAGGGAAAATAATTCCTGAAGTCTCTCAGGAAGTAGAGTGCCTGTAGGAGAACACATGGCTAGGCAAAAAATGATGTTGAAACAGGGGAATACTAAAAAGAAACATCTTGTTTCATTGATGAAAAGATATACTACTGATGAACACTCAATGGAAGAGAAATATTCTATATGTGGAATTTATGGGTCATAAAATGAGTATAATTATAGGACTTTGAGGTGTTTAAAAAGATCACTCATTCTTCTTCCTAAGGAAGTGCATTAGAAGTCCTGAGAGCAACTGATGTTTAGAAGAATGAGAGGGCATGATCCCAGAGAAATTTCACAGCGAATGGGAAAAATGATCCTGGGGGAAGGCAAAGGCTTATGAACTGAACAATAAGAGTGACAGGAAAATTCCTACCCGGTGATATAACTTCTCTCTTCCCTATGACCTGCAAGAATTGATATTGCTAAGCCTGAGACACATTTGGAAAAAGGACGCCAGTAGCAAGACCTACAAAGTAATAACAAAGAAACTATTTTAAAGAGATAACTCAAAATAGATATTTTATAACCTTTAATACCGAGAAAAATAGAGAAACTAAAGAAGGGATAAATAAATCTGAGCCATTAATCAAAGAATAACAGTATAGGATAGAGAGCAAAGGGAGAGAAATAAAGTGAAAGAAATAAAGCATTTTCCGAGAAAAGCATAAGAGAATGACATTTTAACACTAAAAAAATGGTTTGCTGGGAAGGAGAGGAAAAGGCTTTTCTTAACTACTTAATTGAGAAGGAACAAAAAATAAGTAAAGACTTGGATAATTCAGAATATTAATAAGAAGGAAAAATAAAAAAGAAACTATGAAGTTAAATGAAAGATCAACACTGGGGAAAAAGAAAACATAGCAGGGGTTGGGGAAATGCAAAGAGACAGTTTGAATAAAGTAACCTTAAAGTAAATTAACCTAAAATAACTGGAGCCTAAGTAGTATTTTTATAAAGGAACATAGAGAAAACTATTATTTGGAAAAAAGAACAGCATTAAAGACAAAATAGATGAAAATATGAACCTAACTTTAAATGCAAATAGATTAAACAATTCGATGACATGAAAAAGTGACATACTGGATAAGAAAACAAGCCTACACAATTTGCTATTTAAAAGAAAAAACCTAGAAAACATGCACAGAATAAAAGTAGAGGACTGGAACAAAATTTACCATGTATCAGGTGAACCCCAAAAAGCAGTAGTGGCAAGCATGCTATCAGATAAAGCAAAACACCTACAACATGAAAGTAAATAAGCAAGGAAACTACATGATTTTGAAAGTAACCATAGACCACAAATCAATATCTATATTAAATGTATATGCTCAAAATGCTTGAGTATCTAAATTCATAAAGATAAAATTCAAATATTTCCCTTGACTACATAAATGTTCATTGATATTATAAGATAGTTCTTATAGGAAATAAAGCAAAGGAAATAGGAGAGTCTATATACCTTCTGGTTTGTCAATATTTATATACAACTTCTTTTATTTTCCCAAAGAAGATCCATCATTAATAACCCAGAAAATATAAAGGTTAACATGAATGGGAAAATTTAATTTAATTCTTCAAAAATTATGTCTGTTTTTAATACTCGAGAGACATTATTCTCTTCTTTGCTTGGTGATTAGTTTATTAGCCAAACCTAAAATTAACTAAGTTGAGATTAAAAGCAAGTAGGGATAACATATCCTTTGGAAACCACTACTTGGTCATACAATGGTTTGATTAAGATACATATCTCTTAGTCCTTATAGACTTCACTATTATGTGACAATAGAAACAAAAAGTTTCTTATTTACATATGGGAGGGCACATAAAAAGAGAAGAGTAGAGGAAGAAGGTAGAGGGGAATCTGATATTTGTTAACCAAGTCAATTGATGACAAAGAAGGCACGATAATTGCTGCAGTCTCTCAGGAAGTAGAAGAACTATAGGAAAACAAATGGGTAGGCAAAAGAAAATATTAAAACTGGAAATAATAAAAGAAATTACTGCATACATAGTCCCATATTTAGATATGGATAAGTGATTGAGTAGGACAAAGTTTCAATTGAGTTGGCATCAAACAGACAGCAGGTCTTTCTCCTTCCCCATCTGAGAAAGAAAAAGAAATTTAAAAACTTTGTGAAGCCAAATGAAAATCTTACTGTATTAAGGGATAATAATGATAATAATGATTTCCACTTTTTCAAAATGCTTTCACTTGCATGATTTTAATTGATGGACAAAGTTAATTTAGGGGAGAGCATGCTTTTTGTAATTGGTTCAAGTTAAAATAAGGTGGCATGATTGGTGAATAAATGATGTCTTAGATTCAGGAAGGCTTTAAGTACCTTTCAGGCATACTACCTTTGCCCCTTTGGGCAAATCAATTACTTTTTTAATACTACCCAGCACTAAAGACTTGAGGCTTTAAATTATGAACTTAACCATTGGTGGAAAGACTTGTTACATTAGGAGTTCCCCACACAGGTAAAATCATTGTTGTGAGTATCAAAATAATGCATTATACTATCTAGTAAGAAATGATATAACTGATATAACTGATTTTTATATTAGTATGGGTTAATTCATTGATTAATTCATTGTCATCTACTTTCACCTCAATGAGGTGAACATATTCAATGCAAAGATAATCAATTAGCAAACATTTATTAAGTAACTACTCTGTATCTGCCACTGCACTAAAACCTGGAGATACAAAAAGAGGATAATGTACCTGCCTTCAAATAGCTAACAATCTAAAGGAGGAAACAATATGCAAACAAGTACATGCAGAGCAAGCTATATATAGGAAAAATAGAAAATAATAGAAGGCATTAGAAGTAAGAGGGATTGGGAGAGGCTTTCTGCAAAAGATGGGATTTTAGTTTGAATTTAAAGGGAGTGAGGAATTCAGTAGGCACTATAGAGGGTTATTATTCTAGGGTTGGAAGAAGAGCTAGAGAGAATTCCTTGAACCAAGAATGTCTTCTTCATGGAACAACCAGGAAACCAGTATCACTGAATCAAAGAATTGGTGTCTAGGATACAGGAGTAAATGGACACAAAAGTAGGCAGAAGTGCAGTTATGAAAGGACTAGAGGATCAATAGTCTCTTCAGGTTCTAGATCTATAATCCTATGATTTCTAAGATCCCTTTCAACTCTAAGTCTATGATGTTTCTAGAACTGCCACCTAAAAGGAAAGGTAAATTCTAATAAGAATGAGAAATCAGAAAATATTAGGAGTATAGGCCAATATAAAGGAAGACAAGTATTTGGTGATGTCCTTGGGCAGTCAGGAGTCAAAAGGACAAGAAAGGAGGCAAGGAGAAAGGCGGTTAATGAATGGAAGAAAGGGAATAGTATCTTTCCAAAGACCAACCTTGTCTATATGTCATATTTTACCAAAGCTGACCCTAATCATAAGAAAACTAGTTGCAAACAGGCTAAAATGTTCTGTGGCAGAATTTTGGGAGGCAAAATAAGATTGCTAAGAGGCTAGAATATTAGCTATGAAAACCATGTTTCAGAACAAGATACAATATTAAGTTGCAAGTCCCTCATTGAGAACTATAGATAAGAATGTTACCACAAGCTATATATTAAAATCATACTAAAGAGATCCATGTTTAAGATAAAAAGATGCTTTTTCCTTAGTTCAATTCTTTTTGGAAGTCAAAAATTTCTCCTAATATTCAAGAATCAAAACCTCGGTTTTGTAAGTAATCAAGTCAGCTAGATAAGTCAAATGTTTGTTATTGACCTGCTATTTTTCAGGAACTGAGGTAAACACTGGGAATTCAAAGAAGGGCAAAAAAAAGTTCATGCCTTTAAAGAGCTCACAATCTAATGGGGAGAAAACATGAATAATTATGAACAACCAAGATATATATGGATTAAAGTGGAAACAATTTAAAAGACAAGGTACAGGTAGTATAAGATAATGGGTAGGATTCCTGGCATGAGGTGAAGTTTTAACTGAGACTTGAAGAAAGCTAATTGGATATGAGAGGGGAAAGAATTCCAGACACCAGGGAAAGCCTATCAAAATGAAAAGTTGAGAAATGAAAGATCTTGTGTGAGGAAAAACAAGGAGGCCAATGTCATTGGATCACCAAGTACATGGTATTGAGTAAGGTATAAGAATATTGGAAATGTTGAAGAAGGTCATGCTATAAAAGACTGCATGCCAAATGGAGTATATTATATTGATTCTGATTGTAATAGGGATCCACTGGAATTTTACTAAATGGGAGTTGAAATCACCTGACTTGCATTTTAGGAGGGTTTCTTTGATAAATAAGTGGAAGATAAACTGGAATGAAGAGTAAATTTGTGGCAGAGATTTAGACTATAACAACAGTCCAGGTGGAGTGATCAGGGCCTGCACCAAAGTAACAAGTTAAGAAAATATGTTGTATATGAGAAATACTGTGAAAGTAGAATGGAAGGGGGTTAGCAATACATTTGGATGTGAGGGAATCTGATAGGGGGTGAGAGAAAGAGAGTGAGAAGTTGAGGATGACACAGAGATTGAGAACCCTGGGAACTCAGAGGATGCCTATAGGACTTTGAGATGTCTAATGAATAGTAGAATTGGATAAAGAGATCAAAGAATCATCTGAACAGAGATGACTTATTTTGGTCATTTTTTGACATTTTTTCACATGCCTATTATGTTTAGTGCATATACAAAAATAGTTTTGGAATTATACATGTGTTGAATATATGTATTTAATTACATATATGCATGTAATTATTTATATACAAAGAAAAAGAGAGGCAGAATTGATGTCAAAGACAAGATGGTACTAAGGAGGCAATTTGGAGTAATGAAATAATCATTAAATTAGGAAGAAAGAGCCAGATCCTACTGGTCCTATCCCCATCTAGTTACTTGGAATTAAGCAAGTAACTTATAACCACTCTAAAACTAAGTTTCCTTGTCTGAAAAATGAGAATAATTCAATTTGTCCTACATACTGCCTGAGTTGTTTTAAAACTCAAAGGATATATAATATGAATGTAATTATCCTCCTTGAAAGCAAGGGCTGTTTGCCATTTTTTTTCTTTATACTTTCCTTTTCTAGGACTTTGCCTTCAGTTGAGTAGGCATTTCATAAAATTTTGTTGGAATAGATTGTATGTACATATAAATGTTTTGTAAACTCTAAAGAATTAAAGTATAAACATAGTGTGGTATTATAATTCACATGTTGTTCCCATAATAAAATAATTAGAAATTATTGCTCTTTATCAGAACATAATTTAGCCAGGGGAATTTGGGAAAGAGACTTTCTTCATAATTTAGTTATTTTCATTTAATTCTAATTGTTAAGTATATAATAGGATAAGTAATGGATCTAGTGTAGGGATAATCGAGCAGCCAATTAGATTTTATGTGTTCCAGGAATATTCTGGAGTCACCTACATATCAATGACATAAGTGAAAATATTTGTTGGAATTGTGAAAATAATTAGAACATTTAAATTTGTAGTATAAATTATCCTTTCATATCACCTTGAAAGAGATTAAGACTTCTGACTTTTGTTCTAGGCCTAAGGGGACAATAGGTGTATTGTTATTATTGTTGGTTTATTCTAATTGATAACATTCCCCCCCCCATTACTCCTAGGAAACTTAGGCTATAAAGGGAAAAAAGAAATTAGGTCAATATGTTTACTTCACATCTAAAATAACATTTTAAAGGAGATGAGTAAGGTGAAATAACCTGACATCAGCATAGTTCTGTTTTTTTTTCCTTCTTGATAATGAATTTTTTCAAGATGACTCAAAAATTCTTTGAATAGGAAGAGATTACCTTTTACTGACTGACTTCTATCTCTTAAGCATTTCTTTCAAAAGCTCGTCCTATTTCTCAGTCTATACATAAGCCTGGTTAAGGCCTATTTAATTTCCACTCTCCAAATGTTAATTTAAGTCTCTTTCTTTACATTTCCTCTAACTGAATAGAATTCATAGAGTTCCTACTATTTCAAGTTGTATTATTGTAAAATCCTAAGTCAATCAATCTAACTATCAGCTAAGCTATCAGCTAGATGCTAGAGAAACATGAAAGAATGAAGCATTACTTTCCATATGTCATTTGGAAAATATTTTTAACATTACTACTGAAATTTAGGGAATTTATTTTGATATTTGTGGGGAGTTTGGATCAATTCCAAATTTTATGAACATATGTATACAGTGTGAATACATATATATATATATATATATATATATATATGGAGAGAGAGAGAGAGAGAGAGAATGTGAAGAAAGAAATTACCTACACAAAATTCAAAGTAGCAAAAAATTTGTAATTTAAAATNATATATATATATATATATATATATATATATATATATATGGAGAGAGAGAGAGAGAGAGAGAGAGAGAGAATGTGAAGAAAGAAATTACCTACACAAAATTCAAAGTAGCAAAAAATTTGTAATTTAAAATCTTAAGAGAGTGTCCATGGGTACTGAGTGGCTTTCTCAGGGCTACCAATCTGGTATATCTCAAAGGTAGAACATGAATCCAAGCATTTCTCACTATAGCAAACTCTATCCTATAATCATCCCATGGATCATCTGCCACAACATCAGTTTCACCAATTTAATCTTAAATTAATCAATGTAAAAAAAATCACTTTTTGACTACCTAAAATGAAGTTGGTTGTTTTGGGCAATACAATAAAAGAACACAACTCTTTTCCTTGGGATTATAAAAGAATTAGAAAAGAGAGACTAAAGTGAAAAAAAAATGGAGTGCAGTAATGGATGGTATGTAAAGAATCGAAGGTATGATGAGAAATCACTGAAAGGTCAAAATACTAAAATGTGAATTTCATCATTCATCAACTAGGATTTAATAAATGCCCACTATCTTTCAGGTATCATGCTTAGTTCTAGAGATACAAATTCAAAAAATGAAATAATCACTATTCATAATTTTAGAAACAGATGGCTTCTGGTAGAATTTGAGGTGCATCAGTTTGGCTTTCCTTTCCTCACATGCTCTCCTAGATGCCTCTTAAAATCCTCTACTTTAGCAGTAGGAGGCAGAGAGAGAGTAAATTCACTCTCAGGTTTCATTCAAAGTAAGCACTTAAAAGCTTTATTCATTCATTCATTCTTCCATCCATCCATTTAGATATTTAGGTGTCCATATCAAGGAAAGTGTTACTATTTGGCTGTTTCATTGTTTCATTGTTTTGTTTTCTACCAATGGCCCTGGCATGTTACTTTTTTCTGTGTGATGCATTTTCGGAAAGATGTGGAGCTGAAGCATATCGAAAGTCAGGAACCAGGATACTGAGAGAATCAAAGCCCAGTGCCATATAAGGATTGGCAGAAGGTCCTAAGGATGCTTCCCTTGAGAAAGAGAAGACTTAGTGAGGACATGATAATTATCTGCTTAGCCCCATTAGCAAAATTAAGAGCAGTAGACTCTCTTTTTCCTCCTCTCAATTTAAAACCATGGAAAATAAGACCCAGGGAGGTTAGGTAAATCACTTGTCCAATATCACAAAGGCAGTGTTAAAGATGAATAAACTTTGAACATAGGTTCTATGGCACCAGAACTAGGGCTTTTTCCAATGTACCACCCTCCTTGCCTTAGTGTCAATTAAAATATACTATTTACCAAGTAACCCACAGCATATCAGGGATCTGCTATAATTGGGAATTAATGAATGTGAAAGCATTTTAACACATTAAAGTATCATCAGAATGTAAGGTATTATTCTAATCATTATTATAATCTTCATACCCTTGGTGTACAAAAAATTCTGTCCATGGAACTGTACTCTGGACACATGACTAGCTAGTAAATGCTATTCAAACCTAAAACTCACCTAGCCAAAGCAAGATGAGTGGGTATTTAATTTCTATCTGGTATTCCTTCTTTTGGTCCCTCTATCCAGGAATTAACTCTCCCTAAAGTACTTTCTTTTATCGTGAGAACTACTTTTTTCAAAATCCTCCATGATTCCTCATTGCCCTACTGAATAAAATACAAATTCGACATGGTTTTCAGTTTGGAACCAATCTGCCCTTTTAGTATGATGTTCTATTAGTCTCACACTGAAATTCTGCATGCTAACCAAACTGGTTTCCTTTCCATTCAATACACCTTACATTCATGCTTCTGTTTAATCATTTATTTTGTCTGAACTCAGAATACCTCCTACCTCACATCATTCCCTATTACACTCATTCCTTGAGGCCCAAGTCTAATTATATCTCTGAGAAGGCTTGCCTCAGTGATTCCCAAAATGGGAAGGAGAGTGGTGAGGACCACAGGTGCATTTGGGGGTGGTGAATAACTGTAACGGGGCAGTGATAGTATGTGACAGGGGGCGCTAAGTAATATTTTTTCTGGAAAGAAGACGGTAGGCCAAAAAAGTTTGGGAACCACTGGCTTACCTGATCACCTAGGTAGAATGACTGATTTCCTCAATTTCTATGGTGTTATATCTATATCTATACATATAGATATAGATATAGATATAGATATAGACATAGATATGTGTAATCATCTACTACCTCAGGTTGTTGTTCTTATTCTATTCTATTTCTAATTCTCCATTCTTCTGTGTCCAAACTTGTGTTTTTTTGTTTTGTTGGTTTGTTTGTTTTTTTGTAATTAACATTATGTTCTGGGGCCTTGATAATTAAAGATGGAAGTAATAAATGAATGGAAAAGCATTTATTATGAACTTACTATGTACCAACCCCTGTGCTAATGGAGATAAAAATACAAAAACAGAAACTGTCTCTTCCCCTAAAGAGTTTATCTTCTGAAAGAGAAGATGGGAGCAGCTAGGTGGCTCAGTTGGTAGAGATCTGCAGCTGGAAATGGGAGGCTCTGGGTTCCAAACTGGCCTCAGCCACTCTCTAGCCATATGACCCTGCTCAAGTTATTTAAGCCCAGTTGCCTAGCTCTTACCACTCTTCTGCCTTGGAACCAATACTTAGTATCAATTCTAAAACAAAAAATAAAGATTTAAAAAAATTAAGAAGACAACCCCTATAGAGGAGCAGGGTTCAGTTTCAGGTGTTTTGGTTTGGAATTTTAGGGGGATGGTATAGAGAAACATAGGAGAATAGATTGACAAACCCTTATCAGTAATTATGGTGGAATTGATTTGATCATAACCCTTTAATTGGAAATCAGACATGAAGTGGGGAGGAGGAGGGTTCATTGCATGTCAGCAGGACAGATGTTAATAAGATAGCTGACCAGAAGATGAAATAGTAAATTACATTTATATAACACTTAACATATTTTAATTTAAATTTGTTTGTTATATTTAAATATTCAGTTAATTCTCTATCTTTCTATCTTCCTTTAATTAGAGAAAGCATCACTTGACAAAAAGATACATGTGTTTTTGAAACTGTCTTTCTATTTATCAATTCTTTCTCTGGAGGTGGACATACACAAGTCATTCTTCAAATAATATTTCTGATGGATGTAATGACTTCTTGTTTCTCCTCATTTCACTCATAATTTCATGTGAGTCTTTCCATGTTTTTTTTAATTAACCAACTATTCCTTTCTTACTGCACAAGAGTATCCCATCACAATCATATGCCTCATCTTGTTTAGACATTCCCCAAATTGATGGGCATCTCTTCAATTCCTAGTTCTTTGCCACCACAAAGACAGCTTTGACAAATATTTTAGAGCATAAAGGTTCTATTCCTTTTTTTAGATAAGCATGGGAAATAATCCTAATATTATCCTAACAGGCATACACAATTTTGTTGCTCTTTGAGCATGATTCCAGAATGCTCCCCAAATACATTTTATGGTTGAAAAAGTGCTTTCCTTACAACCCTATGAGACAAGATAAATAACTAATACTTTAATCTTTCATCAGAAGAGTTCAATGACTAGCTCAAGGGCACACACTTAAGAAATGATAGAACCAGGATTTAAATACAGGTCTTCAGACTCCAAGTCTTTATCCCCCTCTACCAGATAGACAAACTCCTTAAGAGTAGGGAATTATATCATATATATTCTTTGTATTCATGAACTGCATCAAGGAGAGCACCTTGCTCATAGAAGAATTTTAATAATATTTTAGTTCAATATAATAAATATTGATGTGCTGACTATGCTTAAAGTACTGTATTACGTGCTGGGATACAAAAACAAAAATAGAGAGCCCCTGCTTTTAGGAAGTTTACATTCTTCTGGTATGTTATACCATGTAAGTAGATGAGTTATGATAGCATAATTTGGTGAGGAAGTGAACAATAACTGGAACTAGCAGAGAAGATTTCACAGAATGTGTAGCTCCTGACTTTACCCTTGAAGAAACAAAAAAAAAAACATCTTTTAAAAGGCAAAGATGGGCAGGAAGCGAATTCTATAAATAAAGGACAACTAGTGAAAATATAGTGACTGAAGCAAGTAATATAATTTCTGGTTCACAAATAGCCAACATTCCAGCTTGGCTAGACTATAACACATATAGAAAACTAATATTAGTGAATAAATCAATAAACTTTTATTAAATTTCTTTTATGTTCCAGTTATTGTGCTAGGTTCTGGAGATTAACTACTACTGGCTAGGAAGCTCCAAGTTCAAAGATGAATCAATAAATATGAATACACAAAATAAGTACACAATGAGTAGAGGGAGACAACTAGACAATTGGGAGAATGAAGTAAGGCCTTTTGAAAGAAGTGAGATTCTAAGAGAGATTTCAGGATGGAAGACATTCCAAGCATGGGGAACAGGCTATGTCAAGTAATAGAGATTGGAAATGGAAAGCATCTACTGGAAATAGTATGTAAGCCAGGTCAGCTGGGGAATATTGTGAGATGGGGTAGTAATATGTAATCATATTAAAAAGGCAGGCTGAAACAGTATTATGAAGCATTTTTAAATGCCAAATAGGAGATTATATATTTCTGTCTTAAAGGCAATGGAAAACTACTGAGATTTTTAAAAATGGAGGAATTCTTGTAGGATAAATCTTGATGCTTTCAGAAGAGTAAGAGACAGTATTATTTTCCAAGAGAGGGGACTGTGATATCATAGGATATCTGTAAAAAAATGAAAAGGTAAAGAACAACCACTGAGGAAAGCCAAATGAAGAAAGAATAAAAGAATTTTCATATGCTACTGATAACCTTCTTGAGCTATGTTGTAAGGAAGAGTTAAGTAAGAAATGTAAGTTTGTAGAGGATGGAGGCATGAGACCAACAGGGAGAATTCTGGAATGTTGATAAAAGTGGTCGAGGGTAAAAACTCAGAAGCAGTTAGTCTCTCTAGGGTTTGTTGATTCCAAGCATCTAGGAGGCTTTTTGCTGTCAACCTATCTTGTAAATTACCTTTACCCGTCCTTTCTGTTAATTCCTGTGTTTCCTGAGAAGAAGATCCTTGAACTGAAGCTAGCCTGACCCCAATTTTTGTCAACAGCATCTGTCAGTGAGTGGGGAATCTGAGTCCATTAGAACTTGGGATCTTTCTCTGGGCACTGCCAAGCTTACCACAGACCAGTGCCTTAATACCAACTAAGGGGAGCTTAGGGCAGTTTAGCAAGAGCAGGGAATGGGCATTTTCTAGCAAGTTAGGAGAGGATTAGTTTATAGACCAACAACTCTGAGAAGACTCTCCTTGAGGAGACATTAGATCTTTGGGACTTTTAATGATAGAAAATTAGCCTTAGGGTTAACCAAATCCCTCTTACCTTTCCCTTTTAAGTTAAACTATATCCCATTTATTAAGTAATCTGTGTGTGATCTCAGATAAGGCTCTACCTGGACAGAGTTTCTGTTGGCCTTCCTACCCAAGGTTTAACATCTTGCTACTGGCCCAATTCAATCCATCCTATCCCATCCCAAAATTACCCCATCCTAATACAGCTAAAATCACATAAATCTACAATTAATCTATGTGGCACAGTTAAGTTACTTCTTCCATCAGTGAACAAAACATGGAATTAAAAGTAGAAATAGAAGTGAGGATGGCATTAATGGTGGTAAGATTCAAAATGCTTGTCTGACAGAATAATAGACAACAGTTCAATTCCAGATAGATAAATGAATCTTAAGCTTTAACTGTTGCAAAAGAGTCTTAACAAGCTTTTTATAATTTTTCATAGGACAATAAATATCCATAGTCAATCTCTTCAGAAAATAGGAAGTGAAACTTCCCAGATTTTTGCAGTAAGGAGCCATATAGGAGTGTTTTCTCACTGACTATTTTCATGGGGTGACTATTACAATAAGAAAAAGTCCCCAAATGCATGGCAGATAGGGAAGAAACACAAGTGGGTACAGGCAGGTCACATGGAAAATAATCCTTAGGCAATACAGTCCTGTTGGGTAATTCTTTATCTCAAGAGATGCTGACAAACCACAACAGTCACATAGGGCTCTAGTGGGAAGCAAAAATAGCTAAATCAAATCTGAACAGGCAGCTTTTCTAGAAAATGACTAAATATGTTGCTCCAAGGGTCAATGCATTCCTTTCACATCCATGTGTAAAGACTTTGCCCTAATCTCAGTTTTTATTTTCTCCTTTTTCCACTGACAGTTTCCAGTTTCCCAACTGTTTGAGAATAGGAGTCCATTAGGCAAGGATCCCATCTCCCTTTATTTTGTACTCTGATAGATCTATTATATGTCCTAGAGCAACAAGGTCCAGAGGCCAACTGGCATTACTTTGCTAGTAAAACTGTGCAGAATACAAATCGCTTCATATCGCTTCCATAATTTGAAAATTCTTTGCCAAAGAAAGTATTTCCCAACAGGACTCCTCTAATTTTAGAATATGAGTCTAGGGAGAGGAAACTAAATTGTTTCTCAACACCCAAAACAACTTCAACACAACCCCAGTCCTGGCCACCCTCTGTTACCCATCTGCCACTCAACTTTCTGGGGATAATTGAGGTAATAATATTTCCACTGACTACTTCATTGGGTTGATGTTTCAAAATTGTGTTATAAACATCAAATCTCTTTGTGTTTGTTGTATTCTTGTCATTATTGTAAAAGGGAATAAAAAGATGAAAACCTGAGAAACATTTAAGCTTATGAGAATGATTACAAAATGGAATTTAAACAACCAAGACAACAGTAATTAAACATCACCACAGTAGAACATGTCTTCTTTGCAGCCCTTTTAAAAATACATGAGTTGTAATGATAAGACCATACTCTAATGCAAACACAATAGGACTCACAAATCAAAGTAATTGCTCTTCCTTACAGGTCATATATTTAGAGTTGGAAGGAACCTTAAAGATCATCTAATCCATCCTTTTTCTTTTTTTTAAACATTTATTAATATTCATTTTTAACATGGTTACATGATTCATGCTCCTAATTTCCCCTTCGCCCCCCGCACTCCCCCCACCCATGGCCGATGCACATTTCCACTAGTTTTGTCATGTGTCCTTGATCAAGACCTATTTCCAAATTGTTGGTAGTTGCATTGGTGTGGTAGTTTCGAGTCCACACCCTCAATCATATCCATCCCGACCCATGAGTTGAAGCAGTTGTTTTTCTTATATGTTTCCTCTCCTGCAGTCCTTCCTCTGAATGTGGGCAGCATTCTTTACCATAAATCCCTCTGAATTGTCCTGGGTCACTGTATTGCTGCTGGTACAGAAGTCCATTACATTCAATTTTACCATAGTATATCAGTCTCTGTGTACAATGTTCTTCTGGCTCTGCTCCTTTCACTCTGCATCTGTTCCTGGAGGTCTCTCCAGTTCGCCTGGAACTCCTCCAGTTTATTATTCCTTTTAGCTTAATAGTATTCCATCACCTGCATATACCACAGTTTGTTCAGCCATTCCCCAATTGAAGGACATACCCTCCTTTTCCAATTTGTTGCTACCACAAAAAGCACAGATATAAATATTTTCGTACAAGTCTGTTTATCTATGATCTCTTTGGGGTACAAACCCAGCAATGGTATGGCTGGATCAAAGGGCAGGCAGTCTTTTATAGCCCTTTGAGCATGATTCCAAATTGCCAGCAAGAATGGCTGGATCAGTTCACAACTCCACCAGCAATGCATTAATGTCCCAATTTTGCCACATCCCCTCCAACATTCATTACTCTCCCCTTTTTTCATTTTAGCCAATCTGCTAGGTGTGAGGTGATACCTCAGAGTTCTTTTGATTTGCATTTCTCTAATTATTAGAGATTTGGAACACTTTCTCATGTGCTTATTGATACTTTTGATTTCTTTACCTGAAAATTGCCTATTCATGTCTCTTGCCCATTTATCAATTGGGGAATGGCTTGATTTTTTATACAATTGCTTTAACTCCTTGTATATTTGAGTAATTAGACCCGTGTCAGAGTTTTTTGTTATAAAGATTTTTCCCAATTTGTTGTTTCCCTTCTGATTTTGACTAAATTGTTTTTGTTTGTACAAAAACTTTTTAGTTTAATATAATCAAAACCATTTAATTTACATTTTGTAATTTTCTCTAACTCTTACTTGGTTTTAAAGTCTTTCCTTTCCCACAGATCTGACAAGTAAACTATTCTGTGTTCACTTAACTTGTTTATAGTTTCCCTCTTTATATTCAAGTCGTTCACCCATTCTGAATTTATCTTGGTGTAGGGTGTGAGATGTTGATCTAGACCTAATTTCTCCCATATTGTTTTCCAAATTTCCCAGCAGTTTTTGTCAAATAGTGGATTCATGTCCCAAAAGTTGGGCTCTTTGGGTTTATCATACACTATCTTGCTGATGTCATTTACCCCAAGTCTATTCCATTGATCCTCCTCTCTGTCTCTTAGCCAGTACCATATTGTTTTGATGACTGCTGCTTTATAGTATAGATTAAAATCTGGCACTGCTAGGACCCCTTCCTTCACATTTTTTTTCATTATTTCCTTTGAAATTCTTGATCTTTTGTTACTCCAAAATGAAATTTATTATAGTTTTTTCTAATTCCGTAAAGAAGTTTTTTGGTAGCTTGATAGGTATGGCGCTAAATAGGTAAATTAATTTGGGTAGAATTGTCATTTTTATTATGTTAGCTCGTCCTACCCATGAGCAATCAATGGCTTTCTAATTGCTTAGATCCAGTTTTATTTGTTTGGAAAGCGTTTTGTAGTTGTTTTCATATAATTGCTGTGTTTGTTTTGGTAGATAGATTCCTAAGTATTTTATATTGTCTAGGGTGATTTTAAATGGTGTTTCTCTTTCTACTTCTTGCTGCTCTAGTGTGTTGGAAATATATAGAAATGCTGATGATTTATGTACATTTATTTTGTATCCTGCAACTTTGCTAAAGTTGTTGATTATTTCTACAAGCTTCTTAGTTGATTCTCTAGGATTTTTTAAGTAGACATCATATGATCTACAAAGAGTGATAGCTTAGTCGCCTCCTTGCCCACTTTGATACCTTCAATTTCTTTTTCTTCTCTAATTGCAACTGCTAGTGTTTCTAGTACTATGTTGAATAATAGAGGTGATAATGGCCATCCTTGTTTTACTCCTGATCTTATTGGGAAGGCTTCTAATTTATCCCCATTGCATATGATGTTTGTTGATGGTTTTAGGTATATACTGTTTATTATTTTTAGGAAAGGTCCTTCTATTCCTATACTTTTCAGTGTTTTCAATAGGAATGGATGCTGCATTTTGTCAAAGGCTTTTTCAGCATCTATTGAGATGATCACGGGATTTTTGTTTGTTAGACTGTTGATATGGTCAATTATGTGGATGGTTTTCCTAATTTTGAACCACCCTTGCATTCCTGGTATAAATCCCACCTGATCATGGTGGATGATCTTCTTAATTACTTGCTGGATTCTCTTTGCTAGTATTCTATTTAAGATTTTTGCATCTAGGTTTATTAGGGAGATTGGTCTGTAGTTTTCTTTCTCTGTTTTTGATCTCCCTGGCTTTGGAATCAGTACCATATTTGTGTCATGAAAGGAATTTGGTAGGACTTCTTCTGCTGTTAATCTAGGCAATTTATATTTTTGTAAATATTTGTCCATATCTCCTAAATTGTTATATTTATTGCCATATAATTGGGCAAAATTGTTTTTAATGATTGCCTTAATTTCCCCTTCATTAGAGGTGAGGTCTCCCTTTTCATCTTTGATACTATCAATTTGGTTTTCTTCTTTCCTTTTTTATTAGATTGACCAGTACATTGTCTATTTTATCTGTTTTTTCAAAGTACCAGCTTCTAGTCTTATTTATCAATTCAATAGTTCTTTTACTTTTGATTTTATTAATTTCTCCCTTGGTTTTTAGTATTTCTAATTTAGTTTTCATCTGGGGATTTTTAATTTGCTCACTTTCTAATTTTTTGAGTTGCATGCCCAATTCATTGATCTCTGCCCTCCTTAATTTGTTAATATATGCACTCAAGTATATAAATTTCCCCCTGAGTACTGCCTTGGCCACATCCCACAGAGTTTGGTAGGATGTCTCATCATTGTCATTTTCTTCAATAAAATTGTTGATTGTTTCTATGATTCCTTCTTTGACAAATTGGTTTTGAAGAATCATTTTATTTAATTTACAATTAGTTTTTGATTTTCCTGTCCAGGTGCCCTTACTAATTATTATTTTTATTGCATTGTGATCTGAGAAGGTTACATTTATTATTTCTGCTCTTTTGCACTTGTTTGCAATGATTATATGCCCTGTAACATGGTCAATCTTTGTGAATGTGCCATGTGCAGCTGAAAAGAAGCTGTATTCCTTTTTGTCCCTATTTATTTTTCTCCACATATCAATTAAATCTTATTTTTTACGACTTCATTCACCTCTCTTACCTCTTTCTTATTTATTTTTCGGTTTGATTTATCTAGATCTGAAAGAGGAATATTTAAATCTCCCACTATTATGGTTTTACTGTCTATTTCCTTCTTGAGCTCTGCCAGTTTCTCCTTTATGAATTTGGGTGCTATGCCACTTGGTGCATACATATTGAGCAGTGTTATTTTCTCATTGTTTATACTGCCTTTAATCAGGATGTAATGACCTTCCCTGTCTTTTTTAATCATATCTATTTTTACTTTGGCTTTGTCAGAAATCATAATAGCCACTCCTGCCTTCTTTTTCTCATTTGATGTCCAAAAGATTTTGCTCAAGCCCTGAACCTTAAACTTGTGTATGTCCACCCTCCTCATATGTGTTTCTTGTAGACAACATATGGTAGGATTTTGGTTTCTAATCCACTCTGTTATTCGCTTCCGTTTTATGAGCAAGTTCATCCCATTCACATTCAGAGTTATAATCATCAGTTGTGTATTTGCTGACATTTTCGTATCCTCCCCTATTCCTACCCCCTTTTTCCTTATACTTTTTCCTTTTAAACCAGTGGTTTGCTATTGAGCCGCTATCCCTTATCCCCTCCCTTGATTAACTTCCCTTTCTACCCCCTCCCTTATTTTCTTCCCTCTTTTTGTTTTTAAAGGCCTTATGAATTCCCTCCCCCTTCTTCTCGCCTCCCTTTTTTTGACCTCCCCACTCCCCTGCTCCCCTTGGTTTATCCCTTCTGACTTTCTCAGAAGGGTTAGATAAGAGTTTTATGTCCCAATGGATAGTATAGCTATTCTTCCCTCTCCGGGTTAATTACACTGAGAGTAAGGTTTGATTATTACCTCTTAATGCTCTCTTCCTCTCCTTCTTATAATACCATTTGTCCCCTCTCCTTCCCATGCCCTCTTTGTGTGTAAAAGAATATCCTATTTTTCTTATTCACTCAAGTTTCTCTTGGTGTCCCCTACTATTCACCCCCTCTTTCCCATCCCCATGTCATCTTAGATTATTTAGTGTTCCACCCTCCCCCTGTTAATTATTCTTCTGATTACTATAGTAGTGAATACTATAATAGTGAATAGAGTTCACTACAGAGAATTATACATAACATTTCTCTACATAGGAATACAGATAATTAGATCTCATTGAGGCCCTTAAAAGGGCAAATTTAAAAAGTATATGTTTTCTTTCTTTCCCCTCTGTATCTTATTTACCTTTTCATGTTTCTCTCGATTTTTGTGGTTGGATATCAAACTTTCCATTTAGCCCTGGTCTTTTCTGTGGAAATACCTGGAATTCTTCAATTTTGTTGAATGCCCATACTTTCCCCTGGAAACATATAGTCAGTTTTGATGGGTAGTTGATCTGTGGTTGCAGGCCCAGCTCTCTTGCCTTTCTGAATATCGTATTCCAAGCCTTGCGATCTTTTAGCGTGGAGGCTGCCAGATCCTGTGTGATCCTGATTGGTGCTCCTTGATATTTGAATTGTCTGTTTCTGGCTTCTTGTAAGATTTTTTCTTTTGCTTGGAAACTCTTGAATTTGGTAATTATATTTCTGGGCATTTTTTTATCTGGATCGAATGTCGCAGGTGTTCTATGAATCCTTTTAATGTCTATATTGCCCTCTTGTTGTAGGACTTCAGGGCAATTTTGCTGAATAATTTCTGTAAGTATGGAGTCCAGGTTTCTATTAATTTCTGGTTTTTCTGGAAGACCAATTATTCTCAAATTGTCTCTTCTAGATCGGTTTTCTTGGTCTGTCATTCTCTTATTGAGACATTCCATATTTCCTTCTATTTTTTCATTCTTTTGACTTTGTTTTATCTGTTCTTTTTGTCTTAAAATATCATTAGCTTCTAGTTTCTCAATTCTAGCCTTTAGGGATTGTTTTTTGGCTGTAATCTTTCGATTTTGGCTATGATCTTTTGGTTTTTGGCTATAATCTTCTGTTTTTCGGCCATAATCTTCTGGTATTCCTTTTCAATCTGGTCATTTCTGGTGTACAATTTGGTTTCTGAGCCTCACTTTCCAATTGCAGGATTCTACCTTTTAAACAGTTATTTTCTTGCCAGATCTCTTCCATTTTCCTCAAAATCTCAGTTTTCAACTCTTCCATAGCTTGTGAGGAGTTTTCCTTATTTGAAGAGGGTCCGGATGCTTGTTTGTTCTTCCGCTCTGTTTGCTTGGTTGTCTGGATTTTCTCTGTTTAAAAGTTGTTGAGTGTTAAAGACTTCTTCTTCTTCTTGTTAATCTTTGTCTTCTGAACTTCCTGAGACTGGGTAGCCATCCTTAGCCCAGCAGCTTCTCAGGTTTATCCTCTCACTCAGGTTCTGTCCACAGTCTTTTGGCTCCTGAGGTCTGAGTTCTGTTTTTTTCCAAGGTCAAGCCCCCTGGTGGACCCCCTTGCTTGATCCTCTGCTGGAGGTTTCTTTAGAAGTCTCAGGGCACTGCTTCCACAGTCCTATACCCGTCTGCACTGGTTCCCCACTCAGGGTTTCAGAGCTTTAGCTCATGGCTGTGTCTGCCTCCACCCACGCTTCCACCCATGCCTGCGCTCTGAGCCCGTGTTCTGCGTCCTGCGTCCACTCTTGGCATCCTGCTCCCGTGCTCAGATTTTGTGTGCGTTCGTTAGCTTTTTGGGGTCCTAAATCTTGCTGCTCTCAGGAACAGGCCCCAGAGCTGCCTATGACTTAATGGGTGCCCCAAACTTGCTCTATTTCTTTTTAGCTGGCTTCGGTGCTATAGGTGTTGTGTGTGGAGGGGTTGGGGGTGGGGTGGTTGCTCAGCCCGTGATTTAGTGAGAGCTGTTTCACCCCTTTATAGCATGGAAATGCCTCGATTCCATGTACCTTCCATGCTGTGCCCTGTTGTGGGGTTCCTCCGTTCATCTGGACTCGTTTTTATGTCCCCTTGAGGAGTTTTGTGTGTTTTGGTCAGGAGAAGTTAAGAGCTGCTTCTTACTCTGCCGCCATCTTAACCCGGAACCCATCCTTTTTCTTTTACAGAGGAGGAAATTAAAGACTAGAAAAGTTAAATGATTTGCTGAAGGTCATAAAGAAAATTAGAGGTACAGGTAGAATTTGAATCCAGGTCCTTCCTTTGAATTCAAAGCCTTTGCTTGTTTCTATTGCCTGACCTCTCTGAAGTCATATCTTAGAAGATTCCAATTATACCATAATTGCTTATCACATTAAATTTTTTTTCCTTGGCAATTGCTTTTAGAATCATTGTAAGAGCTGCATAAGAAAATGTTTCACCTGTCACTCTCACCTATCTCCTAAACAGTCATATCTCATTTTTGACTTTAAAAATGATTACCCAGAATAAGTGTGCACCTATCACCAAATTTAGCTCAAAATAATTTTTGACTGTTTCCAAAAAATCAAATTCATCTTTAAAAAAATGAAGATTTACTATCCTGGAAGATATTAAAAGAAATATATCATATATTATTAAGACAACCCAGAGGATCACCTATACTTCTCAGGCAAGTTTTGTGCATTATACATAATATAGTGGGATAAGATTAGGTTTGGAGTCAGAAGGGCACTGTGTTCAAATGCCCTTCCTGACACTAAATCTCCAAGGTTAAAAGAGACATGGAACCTCTAGGACCCTAAGTTTCCTCATCAATAGAATGAGGACTTTAATACCTGTAGTAACTGCTTCAGGGAGTTATGGGGAGGCTCAAATGGGATAAGGCAAAGAAAATTCTACATAAATGTTAGCTGTTAGAAAACATATCCTTAAAAGACATGTACAAAAATATTTATAGTCGTGCTCTTTGCAGAGGCAAAAAATACCTTGGAAAATTAGGGGATGCCCTTCAATTGGGGAATGGCTGAACAAATTATGGTATCTGTTGGTGATGGAATACTATTGCACTCAAAGGAATATGTAACTGGAGGAATTCCATGTGAACTAGAATGACCTCCAGGAACTAACGCAGAGTGAAAGGAGCAAAACCAGGAGAACATGGTACACAGAGACTGATACACTGTGGTAAAATCGAATGTAATGAATTCTTATACTAGCAGCAATGCAATGGTCTGGGACTATTCTGAGGGACTTATGAAAAAAATGCTATCCACCTTCAGAAGAAGGACTATGGCAGTAGAAACACAGAAGAAATGTAACCACTTGAATACATGGGTTGATACTGATATGATTTGGGATGTAGACTCTAAAGGACCAACCCAGTGCAATTATCAATAATATGGAAATAGGTCTTGATAGATGACACATGTAAAAACCAGTGGAAATGCAGGTTGGTTACAGGAGGGGGACATAGGGGGCTTGGGGTGGGTGGAGGGGAGAGTAAGAACACGGATCATGTAACCACAGAAAAATTTTCTAAAAATTAAAATTAAAAAAAAGAAAAGATGAACAAAAGAATAACAACCTTAACATTGCCTCTGTCTTCTTATCCTTTACACTTTTCTATATAAACTCAATGAAAATATGATGGCTAGATAGGAAAACTTGGAATTAAGCTAGAATAAATCCATGTTCTATTTTTAACAATACTAGCTGTGTGATCATGGGCAGGTTGTTTGACATATCTGGTCCTTATTTTTCTCATTGATCAAATGGGGAAGATAATATCTGCAATATCTATTCATTAGGTTGTTGTGAAAATCAAAAGCATAGGGTGTCACAGAAAACTCTCTAATACATATTACAGATGGGTTCCTGACCTATATAAATGGAGGGAATTTCTTCACTTCACTTAGACCAATGAATTCACCATTACACTTTCCTGACATATTGATAATAATATCAACATCTGTATATGGATGTTAGTATTACACCAAAGAGGACATTATGAATATAAATATAAATCCTATTATTAAATCAGAAAGACATTAGCATTATTGGAAACATTAATTGAAGCAAAGTTTTTGTTAAAATTTTACTTTGAAATTTTTGATTTTCAAAAATTTTATCCAATTTTACATTGAAATTTTACTTTTGAAAATTTGGAAAAAATATTTCAACTTCTCTGTTTTCTCTGTGTTATGGTTTTTCAAAATGCAATTGTGCAACTTGGCCCATCGATTTAATTTTAAATCCCAATCCTTCAGTCATAATGACTTATAATAGTACCCAGATTGAATTTTCAGAGATTTTCTATGGAAAAATTCTCCTTTTTTCTAAGAGACAGAGCAGGTTGGCCAAGGTCTTAAAAATCAGGTCAGGATCCAGAGGTGCTAATGTTTATTTCCTTCTCGGAATCACCCAAACACACTCCCTTTCCTCATAAGAAGAAAAAAAAAAGCATGACATTATGTAATAAAGCCCCTTCGGCCTGTTGGAAGCATAAAACAAAAGAAAACTTTCCAAATAATATAAAGCCAGCAGCAAATTGAAAAAACAATGAAAGCACTGCTATGACAATAATTAGCTGAAAACTCTTGGTGACCTGGGCATCATAAATGAGAACATTGTAGGCAAGTGGATGAATCACGGAAATGACTTCTTACAAAACAGTTTAGGTTATTTCCAAAACCTATTCGGAAATAATTAGATGGTTGTTGGACTTTGGGACATTTGATATCACATTTGAATCTCACAGACAAATGAAACATAACAAAAATCAAGACAAAAAACCCTCTTCAATTCCAAAATGGATCCCCAAAATATTATCTAACAGCATTTCTTTTATCAGAAATATATTTGCACCTGATCACCTAAGTTTGGAATCAGACAAAGGAAACTAGTAGCCTTGAGAAAGAGATAATAAGATAAATGTCTGATATCTACCATCTGATTTCTAAAATGTCTATCCCAGAATTACAACTTGGTAAGTGCATTTGGGCCATTAAATTTCCATTTTTAAGCATAAGTTCAGGAAGCAAAGGTGACAGAAAATTATTCTGATGTTATCTCTATTATATTCATTTATGAGAAGGAAAGAAATGAATCCCTGAGTTATTTGTAAAGTGCTAATTTGATTATTTTCTTTAAAATAATGTCAAAAAGCAACCGAATTTAGGGGGCAGCTTGGTAGCTCAGTGGATTGAGAGCCAGGCCTAGAGACAGGAGGTCCTAGGTTCAAATCCGGCCTCAGACACTTCCCAGCTGTGTGACCCTGGGCAAGTCACTTGACCCCCATTGCCTACCCTTACCAATCTTCCACCTATAAGTCAATACACAGAAGTTAAGGGTTTAAAATAAAAAAAAAAGCAACAGAATTTGTGCCCCATCCACCATATGTAAAAGTATTCAAATCTTGAACCATTAAAAGAATAAGACAACATAAAGCACTCTCAAGAGAACCTTCCAATTTTATTTTTTTTCCTCCAGCTAGCTTTCTGTCCCCAAACAGTAGGGAAAAATCCAAAAGAGACAAAGACTTCTTTGTTATAATAAAACAAAAACAAAAACAAAAAACTTTAGGAAATACATGCTCTGAAGAAAAGAAGAGAGAAAGCATTATGCAGTGGATAAAAACTGACCAGAGAGTCAGGAACTCATGGATTTCAGTTCTGCTTCTGATTTATATTGGCTATATAACCCTGCACAACTCTCAATTAACCTCTGAATGATTTCAACAGTGCTTCAAGTTACAGACGAGATACCAACATGCATTAGTAGATGGAGTTCTCTATACCAAGGAAATGCAGGCATTGTCTCTGTCTCTAGGAAAAGGCTAAAAAAATTGTACTCCTATTATCCAGCAATATGAGAAGTTTCAGGGAAAGTAAGATGTATGTAAAAACAGTCTTCATGTACACAGAGGAATATTGCATATGTGACAATAAAATATTCTTCTATATTTGGGATTACATTGTCAAAAGAGAATCTGAAGAGAGTCATTATGAAAAACTTTTCTGAGTTAAGGGGTTAAAAATGCTGAAACAAGGTCAATGTCTTAAGGGATTATTTACAAAGGAATAAACAATTTTCTTCTGGGATAATTTACATTTAGTCTTATTTAGAAACAAGGAAGTTTGCTATATTACTTTTATGAGATCCTTTCCAGTCTTGTCTTACAGTGTGCTGGAGAATAAGCCAGGACTAGTCACAAAAATTTCCAGAGCCAGTTGATAGAATGCATGTTCTAGGCAAAAAAGTTTGAGTCAATTTTGCTGAGATTTCCACTTCAATCTTACTGATCTAAGTGGTTTGCATGAGCATATAAACCTTTGGATACTGATTTGAAATTACACTCTAGGGCTTCTGAGGTTGTCTGTTGCTTAATTAGGCCTTCCATAGTAAGAAAGAGCAATGGTCTAGTGCCCCATCTCCAACAGATGCTGGTGCCAGATGCTTTAAGAATTGCATACTCCATTTCCTATAATGTTCCCTATTGTTCATTTTTATACTGTGTTGTTGAGGTCTTCCTGACAATACTTCTCACAGGCAAAGTGAATATCAGTGATATAAAGATAATAAAATAGTTGCCCTCCACTCTAGCATTGTTACCACCCAATCAACTTCTGAAAATATTTCTTCTTTTCTATCATTTGTGGGCACTTTTGGACATCCCTCTCCCCATTTCGTTATGATTCCAAAGCACAGACACATTCCAAGTTAATGGAGAAGTCTTAAGAATAGACAAGTCAGAGATAGCTGGGTGGCTCAGTGGACTGAGAGCCAGATCTAGTGAGAGGATAACCTGGGTTCAAATCTGGTCAGACATTTCCTAGCTGTGATATGTGGGCTAGCCCTAAATGCTAGTTCATATCACTTTTCTACCTTGGAACCAATATTTAGTACTGATTCCAAGACAGAAAATAAAGGTTTAAAAAAAGAATGGGCAGGTGAATGCCCCAGATAGAGTGATTTCAGGGCCATAGGAAAGCATTGGTGCCAAAATTTCATTCCTTTAGCAAAGGGAAGATTGTAGTAGGCAGATGGAACTCAGGAGTAGGAATAGGGAGTAGCATGAGAAGAACATGTGGCCAGAGATAAGAAAGTAGATGATAACGAAAGAATCTATCTTCCTAACAAAAGTACAAAGGACTGGGCTGACCAAAGCGAAGCTTAATTTTCTCATTGTAAGGAAGAGAACATGAATGACATGAGTGTGAGAAGGGTAGCCGGATGTATGAGAAACCTTAGAGGGTTAAGTAATCACAAATGTAGATCTGGAAAGGGTGTTAGAATTAGTATAATCCAAAAGCACCTTTTAAATATGGAAAACCCAGCTGCCAAAATAGTTAAGAGACAACATAGGTAGCAGAGGTAGCATTTGAAACCAGATCCTTTAAGTCTAAAGGTATATGACCTTTCTCTTATACACAGCTTACATTTTCTAGGGGCCACAGGCTCACACAAAAATAATTTTGTATATAATATCTCTAAATCAGTGCATTCAGTCTAGCTCTAGCCTGTTAATAGTGGTATATGATAGAGAAGCTATAATCCTCTCTCACAAAAGAATTTGACCTTCAGGGGAGAAAGAAGATGAAAATACATTACCAGTCCCTAATTTGTCTCAAATAATAAAGTGATAAGATAATGTAGGTGAAAGAGATGGTCCCTGATACCAGCTGTTGATCACAACAATCAGAAACATTTTCTTAATGATCTCTACTTCATGTTCATCTAATTGTATATATTTTCATAAGTATATCCAAAGAATCATTCCACATTTTAAACAAATTGTACATGAATAAAATGACATTTTGTTATACCCTAAGAAATGGTGAACATAAAGAATTCAAGGAAACTTGGAAAGACTTATATGAACTGATGCAGATTGAAATAACCTAACCCAAGAGGGCAATAAAAAGAATGCCTACAATATAAATGGTAAAAAAACAACAAAATGAGATTGAATACTGTAGAATTGTAATAGTCAAGCTTGGCACAAGAGAAAAATTGATTAAATACTACTCCCTTTCTCCATTGAAAGGATAGGAAAGTGGGTATAGAATATGAATATGTCTACTCTTAGAAATGGTTGATATGTTCATCTGTTCTGCTAAACTATTATTTTCCTTTTTCCAATTTTTGTTATAACTGGAGGTTTAATGAGTAAGAGAGAAAATTATATTCAGGAATTAATGTAATGTAACAACACAAAAGCATCTCTTAAAAAAAGAAATAGCTCATTCTTTTAGTACATACTAATTTGTGTGTGTGTGTGTGTGTGTGTGTGTATAGTTTTACTTGTTGAAAAGTAGAATTTTTAAAGAAAATCAAACAGGTGTGAATCAACAGAGAAAATTGGCAGTCTCAAAAGGAGTAACTGACAAGTGGCCAATATTTTTGTTGGCATTCCTTTGTATAAATGTGAATCTTTGTAAAGCACGCATCATTTGATATTTGATACTAAATTTATAATGAAAACTTTATTTTAAGTAAAGAATAGTGTCTACTAATTTGAGCATTCTTATGTTGTTTTCTTCTGTTCAAGAAAAATCAGTCTATTTTATATTGCTCTTGCTAGAGTAATCCTGTGATCTGCAGCTAGGATGAATTATGCCAGGTTATTTCTCAATGTATCTTTAAAGCCACTTTTTGATTATTTTTGTGTATCTTAACCTCATATTAGCCTACCATAATATTGGTGCTAAAGGGCTTCTACTGTATTCCAGCCTTGTTGAGTTACATGCATTATGACTAAATATTCCATACTCTTATAGTAGATGATTGCAAAAGGCATATGGTAGAACCTGCAATGAGGGTTTCTGCTCTATTTTAGGCATTAACTGATGTTAGAATAAAGCCACTTAAAAAACACATTAAACATTTTGTACTTTTTTCTATTAATTAAAAACAGCTATTATGAGGACATAGTTCTACCTAGGCACAAAGAACACTTGTGTCTATTTTCTATTCATTTTCACTATTTCCAATGAAATGTGAAAAAATTCAGATTTTACTTTAAAATAGGAAAAGCCAAACCTTAGAAATTGGGTTGATTAGCTGATACAGTAAAATCCTGAATCCAAATAAATAAGAGTAAGTTTTCTTTCTCTTCCCTATGTGACTCTCCTTTTTTCTATTTGAGAGAGCTTGTCTTCCCCTTCTTTACCCACAAATGTCCACATGCTCTGATTTGCGCCATTTTAAAAAAGAACTTATGTCCCAGGAAGACACATAATTTATCATAAATCTCATTATAATAGCTATGATTCTGGATTTTTATCCTTGATTTTTTTAATTAACACTTCCACTTATGTATCCATCACTACAAACTCAATATGTCTAAAATAAAACTCATTCTTCTCCTTTCTAGCCAGCTCCCTTCCCTGGTTCTCCTACTTATTTCTGTCAATATTATCATCATTTTCCAATCATCAAGGTTTGATATCTTCCTTTTCTCATACATATAGCTTTTTTCCTTTTTAAATTGTATTTACACCATACTTCAAACCTTTATTACTGCATACCTCATTTATCACAATAACATTCTAGCAAAATTTAGCCTAGTTTTTCATATCTTCATCAATTGTTTACACTTGACCCTTCAGGCTCTTATTTGAACAAGAATCTTTAACTAGATCTTTCCCCTTTCCCTAAAGGAACAAGATAATCTTACCCTCCAACTTGTAAGAATATAAAAATTTTTGTTTTTATGCTGAATATGAAAATTCTAAAGTAATATTGTGGTTACTGATTTAAAAATATTATAGCTTAAGTCAAAATGACTTTTAGTAACTTTATTTACAAAGAGGTCGAAAGAGTAAAAGTGGAGAAATGTAAGAAGAGGGTAGAGAAATGTCTAGCCTATCACTTTAAGTGTTGGTCCAGTGTCTGGGTCAGCCCTGGCAGGGCTCAGTAACCTTCAACCAGAGGACCTGGTGGTTTCTTCAGCAAGGGTTCCACCAACTCAGCCTCCTCCAGGAAAGGAAGGCCTCTCTTGAACCAATCTCTCCAGAAGCTAGGAAAGGAAGCCAGCTACTCACCCAGCTATCCAATGCAGGATTCAAGAATTTCCTCCTTCAGTCCAATTCACCAATGCAAAGTCACCCAAGACAAAGTCCAAAAGACAAAGTAGACCAAAAGCTGAAGTAGAACAAAAACCAAAGTAGAGCAAAAGCAAAGCCCAGAAGGTCAACTCCAAAAGAGAAATTCAAAAGCCAAGTACCTTTGACAGGAAGTTCAGGACTTTTTACAGTCCTTTTCCTATGTTACTTCCTGTCCCTTCCTCCACTTTACAGGAACTAATTCCAGTCTTTTGCCTAGCACTGTCCAATAGGAGTGGCAGTAGCCTTTGGAGGTATAAGCTTACTCTGGTAAGTGACTCTGTGAATTCTCTTACTTAGTGTTAAGTAGGGGTACTTAAGTTTTTGATTGAATAATTTAAAAGCTGCTGATTGAGAGACAAAGAAAGTTTGATTCACTCTTCACAAACTAAAGCAGGTTACATTGTCTGGATCCACTATGGGAGCAGATCAACAACAGTGATCTGTAAGTGCCATCATATCCTGGCCCCCAACAGATTCTCCTTCTCCTTCTCCAGCCTAAATGACATAGAAAAATAACATTTGGCACCTCAAGAGTAAAATAAGCCTCCATTTGAAATAAAGCAAAAACATAGCTTTCATCCTTGAGACTGCCACAATCCTACATCCATCAAAGCAATCCAAGACCAGCCTGTAGTGAAAGAATATTGCTTCCTTGATCCATTTAGAATTTAATATTTGTTTTGCTACCATTCATTTCACTTAAGCCCCAAAGAGTTGTAAATGCTCTTTCCAAAAATCTTCTGGAACTAAGCCTGATTCCCCTGGTCTAAAACCTTCACAGAATTAGAGAAAAAGATCTTATAGCATCATATATTCAAAGAAGTTCATAGAAAATGACTGTCAGCTTTTTACTTTGATTTTTGCTCTCAAATTATTTTACCAAGTAAAAATACAAACTGTCATGATCACTATTCGATGTGGATATGAATGGACAGGTGACAACAGATAGCTATTTAGATATGTCTCAAAGCCAAACTTTCCTTCAAGTAAATGTTTGCAGCAAAACTGATCCTGGAATTCCCTTAATAGATTTACATTTTGTAATTTTAATGAAATTCCTTGAGACTGGGTTTAAGTATTACCTTTGACATGTGTAGACTATATTACCCCAGGCAGGTCATTTAACCATTCAGTTCTCTAAGCAGTACTCTAACAGTATAATTTGCAGAAAAGTTCCTGAACTTCATTAATGAATGGAGTTTCCTTATCCTGGAGTTCCCTGTATCATTAGAATCATGGGTCTAGTCCTTGGCCCTATTTGACACTAAAACATTATTTTTTGCCATAATCTAAAAGAATTACTCATCCACTTCCAACTTTTAAAGCCCCCATAACAGCTGACATTGAAAGAAATGGAGTTACAAAAACAATTCAATTAAATGAATCAGTATTAAGGAGCCACTATGTACAAAGCCTTGTGCTAGTATTGGTAAGTTTTCAAGTTTAGATAAAATGAATATCCTGACTCAGTAGAGTATATAACCATTGAGGTCATAATATTTCCTAGAATAATATATTTTATAAAGTTTTTTACCCTTTTAATTCTCTCATAAATTCCTAGAAAAAAGTTAAGTGGGTTTTAAAGTAGGTTATTCTATACACATGCACATGCGCATATCCACACGCACTCTCACACACACACACACACACAAATAGGTTAATCTTGACTCTATCCTGAAATAATCTGATGAATTCATAGTCTCAAAGTCATTGAAGCAACTTACCATTCAATCTACTGCATTTCCAGTTATCAGACTCCTTTACTTCTTCTGTTTGTCATTCTGTCAGGAACCCAATATGTCTTGAATAATGTTTTGGCTAGATTAGACTTAACTTCCCATTTCATGTGGATTTGCTTACAGGGAAAGGCTTTATTAGTCTCTGTCTTCAAGTAAATCTCTATTCTTGGGCCTATGCTTCTTTCAGTACACTGCAGTCTAATGGAGCAGACCTTGCATTTCAAATTTCCCAAGTGTCTGCCTATCTTTGTGAAAAAGGACTTATAGGTGGATGAAACTCCAAGGAGAATCTGAATTTGTATTCAAAATTAAAAACTAAATTATAAGCCAAGACAGGTCAGATATTTTTATCTCCCACTTTCCATCCTCTCTAGGGACTTACAGGGAAAGGAAAAGGAGTGGATCTCATGAAATCAGCCAAGAACATATTTGTACAAACAGGAAACACAACCCAGTATCTTGGATTCATCTTTCTGTCTTTGCCCTCACAATTTGGGAATTTAGAAAAGCATCATTGTTCCTTCAAATAATGTTTCTCCATATCAAAGAGATATAAGGTTTATCTGAGGGCTCTTGCTTTCACCTGAGTTCTCATAACATTTTCTCTCTCTTATGAACATTCATATTCCATATTATATCAAGTGTATTTGTATACATATCTAATTAATTTCCTTCTAAACCTGGTCCCCTTGCATAATAATAAACTCCTTTCATAGTTCAAAGATAGAAAGGTCATATACATATATGTATATATATATATATACATATAAATGAATGTGTGTATAAACAAATACACACATACACATATATTTCTCCTAAAATGTGCTGCTATATTTGGAAGTTAAACCAAATATAGCAAAACATTTTGGAGCAAAATTCTAAAGAAAACTAGAAAGGAAGTAAATGACCTTTATTGGGGAATAACTATATAAATGGTTGAGTATAATTATAATGGAATATTGCTTTTCCATTTGAACCAATGACTAGGAAAACTACAGAGAAGCAAAAGAAGGCATATGAAACCTAAAGAACTTGAAGAAGAGTCAAGGAAACAATATGTAAAATTACTACCACAGTGTAAATGGGAATGATAACCACTGAAATAGAGTACTATGCACTCATAAAGGCAAAACAAAATGATCCCAAAGAAAATGGCATAAGATTGTATCTTCCTCTGTTCTTTGCATTATGAAAGGAATGTGGGGGAATGGAAGCAAGGAGCAAAACTACACATATTGCTGAATTTAGTTGGCATGTTGTTTAGTTCTGTTGGATTGTCTTTTTGTCATTTTTTATTCTTTGTTATAAATGTATGGTCACATATTAGAAAAAGGAAACAACCCTCTTAAGAAATGAAAATGATGAGAGAACAAAAATAGCAATAAAAACTTAAAATACCTTGAGGGTCAGGAATGCTGTTTTCAATCAACTCAGTGTTTCCCTCAATATTTTAGGCATACCTAGTAGGATCTTAATAAATGGTTATAGCATTTAATTGCCCAAAAGTTATCTTAGGACTTTGAATGAAAATCCATATTATTAGGTTATGAATTGGCAGGTGATGGATACTGTGTAAAATTGATTCCTATGCTATATGGGAAAATCATGAAAGAGTTGCCAAGACCTTTTTGAATTTTGAAAACATGTTTAAAATTAGAGTCTGAGGAAATTCTCTTTCCACAGTTAATATAGTCAGAGATGAAACACTCAGAAAACCTAGACTTAGTAGTTGAAATATCTCTAGTTTGAGGCTGCAATCTTCCCTTTTCTTGTCTAATAATAAGGATCCATTATTTGAATAACAATATCCAGTTTTAACTGAATTTTTATTCTTTAATATGACGATAAACTTGAGAGTCTTTATCTTTTTTAGTAAGGGCTCCCTTTATCTCACCCTAAATGAAACATCTTGATTGACTCATTGTCTGAGTTTCACATGAGACATCACCGATGGGTCTGCTCCGTCAATGCTAGGTTAATTTGAGGACATATGAATGTGTGGAAGAATGCAGATTTAATAAAAAGCAAGTTCATGCTGAGAGAAGAAAAGGAGGAGATTTGGTTTTTCATCACTGAATGCTTTGTAGTAATATCAAAAATAGAAAATAACCAGGGCATAATGAATATTATGATAAGTTTAATTTCTTAAGACTTAAGTTCAGGGGAAGTTGGATGGCTCAGTGGACTGAGAGCCAGGCCTAGAGACAGAAGGTCCTGGGTTCAGGTCTGGCCTCAGACACTTCCTGGCTATGTGACCCTGGGCAAGTCACTTGACCCCCATTGCCTAGCCCTCTAACAAATACAAAATTAATATAGAAGGATATGTATATACATATATATATACATATATATAAAAGATATTAAGGTTTAAAAAATTTTAAAAAAGATTTAAGTTCAAAATTACAGTTTAGCAGAGGGACAAGTTTCAGACTGTTTTATTGATCTATTTGAAATAAATGATAATCAATGGGAAACTGTGCTCTTTTAGAAAGAATGACTTCACTCAAACTGCATATGGAAAAGAAAATTAGAGGAAAGTGGAGGACAGAAGATGACAATAAGAAAGATTGAAATTAGCTCTTTTAAGAATATTGTTATCAAGCTACTTTCCTGTCTCATGCCCATGGTGAGATTTTGCCAAAAGCAATGAACTCAGATATATACAATGCATGAATTCATCTAGTTGTCTTGTGGACAAGCTTGTCCATGATTTTTACCAGAAGTTTTCTTCAGGCAATATTAATGTCACTATGAGTGACAGAGAATTATTCCTTCACATTTAAAAGTATACTTAGTGATTCATTTTTTGTTAGTGGTTAGTTACTAATTAATCATTAATTAGAAAGTCCTCTGATTTTATGAGCAAGGGAATTCGCAGTACAAAAGTTCCTTCTATGCATATATGTCCTTAATGCTCTTTAACCTAAAAGTCTTGTAATGGTCCATTAAGAGGTTAAATGACTTGACTACGGTTTATATAGCATAAATGTATTAAAAGCAAGGCATGAACCTAAATTTTCATAACTTCTAGGGCAAGGTCTATCTATTATGCAACACTGACTATATTTCGTTCAACAGGAGGTTAAAACAGGCATTTTTGGAAGTTCATTTCTTAACAGAATAGAGAGCATTCAGGTCAATTATTGGATGTCTCTTTCCTCAAGGGTAGAAGGTCTATCAGTTCTAATTAACCATGTTTATTTGCATTCAATCTACACCATCTAAGGCAAAACAATAAAAATAATTCATATAAAATCCTCCCTTAGAGACTTGGTCATACAAAGGATTGGGTTTAAGATGCCTAAACTCTTGGAAGATTAGCTAGCTAGCTCATTAGATAAATAGTTACATACAGATAGATGTTTATATAGCTAGATGGATGGATGGATGGATAGATAGTTTGGTTCAGGTATAAAGTTTTTTTTTTTCTAAACTTATCACCAAATTAAAAAGGAGAACTATAGCCTGAATCCCTGAACTGTCACATAAAGAGATAAATAAAAGGGTTTTTTGGTTGCTACTTTCCCTCAAAACAGCCTTTGAATGGATGATGGTATGATGAGCAATATTAATTTCAGTGTTCATAGTACATCTTACAAACAGAAAATAACTACTAATTGGCATTTTTGCTCACTGTGAATAAAAGTTGATGTTTCCCTTTGTTTTAGGACATGTACAAATCATTAAAAAGACTATTTCCTTTTATTGTTGAATGCCAATTTGCTTAAAACATTTGGGAAGAACTGACCTATATGTTCTAATCAGTGTTTTTGGTCCCCAAATAACTGATTTATCTGATTTATTAGGAGTTCATTAAAATGAGCTTGGGGTGGAAAATATTCTCTTCCACAAGAATAAGTCTTTAAAAGAGCCTTAGGGAATCCTCTTCCTAATCTAGGGACTTAATAGGGGTGTTTATAACACCTTTCAGTACTTTTTCTCCCCTTTTAGATCATTACAAACTTTCAACCCATTTCCTGATATTTCCCATTGCTCACAGGAAAACACTACCTTTTGGGCATTAACCAGAGGAATTTTGTTCTATCCAGGAACAACATATTGTCTATATAATACAACCAGCTGTGAGGCCAGGGCCAGTAGCATGCATATATCATAGAGAAATGTGGGTACAAGGAATACCTCATCTTTATCTCTAAACAACTTTCAAGTCGACATGATCACCCCCTATAAAGTGGCTCTTGAGGCATGCCATAGGAAGAGGGCACCTAATCCAAGTGATCATCAGCTCTGAGTTCCTGCTTAAGCAAGTACTTTAATGATCTAATGTGTAATTGGCAGCTTAGAGTCAAACAGTAAGAAAAGTGATTATGGATTCAATAGTAAGTCATAGCCTGTGGCATCTCTGCCTCCTTTTGAAATGTGTACCCTGCATGATTAAATAGTTGGCCAGTCACCAATTACTGGGTTTATGTCTCCTTTCCTTCTCATGTTCCTTGCTATGGGGTTTCTGTGTTACCTTCCTGGTACCTCTCACTATCAGGGAAGTCTACTGTCTATAGTTATATAGTGAGTAATGGTGTCTATAGTCATGCCTTTCTTCTCATTATGGCAGATTAGACTTCATTTATCTGGCTAAAATGAAGTATTGACCTAAATTATAAGTGGAATTTATGTATATGTATAAAGATAATGAGTAAAGCATTTTCACAGAATCATGTTAAAATCTCTAAAAATTTACACCTATATATTTATTAATTTTTGATCAATCCTATAAGTTCATTATCATAGATAATTGTTAGACAAACAGACAAGTAAAACATTTATTAAATATTTACTATACTAAAATACATTTATGATAATAATGCATAATCTCTACTTTTAAGGAATTTATGTTTGGGAAGAAAGATAATACATAAAAAAAGGAATTGGAAAGTGAGAGATGGGGTTGAGAAATGCAAGATACTAAAATATGTAGAATCAAAGGCAGAGCCAAGAAAAAAATGAACTTGAATGGTCTGAACACTTCCTTAAATGGTTGTCCTGGGCAGGAGTTTGTCAAAGGAAAACACTATAGCACTGGTGATTTTTCCAGTGTAAGAAGGTTGATGAGACAGAGATAGAAGAGAATAAAGAGTTGAAACTGGAGGCTCAGAAGTAAAATGGCTGAGTAATGGATGCTTTTCTTTTCTGAATCCTACAGACATACATGAGAGAAAGCAAATTGTCACAAAGCAAAGGAAAGCAGGGGCACATGTCTAACTGGGATAAAAAGAGACAGTAGCCCAAGGATTACAAAATATGTGGCAGATAAGCCTAAAAGGCTCCTATTTAGCCAGAGAGAGTGAAGCAGCAAGGAGAAGGATGAGCTTAAGCCACTTGGCAAGAGTAGCAAAAGCAGAGCAGGCAGGAAACCAGTGCACTCCTTTATGGCCTGAGGCAGCAAAGCATCTAAGGAAGTGAAGCAGCAAAATAGGGGACCAGCTCAGCCTAAGTCACTTGGCAAGGGTAGCTCAGCAGTAGAGTAGGGAAGAGACTAACTAATAAGACAACTGGAAGCACAAAGAAAGGAATCTAGTTGAACAGAACAGCTGTAAGCTTTTCACAAACTGGAAGGATCACCTCCTCAACAAACACACTGTGAGAAACAAAGGAAGCTGAGCCTTCTCCAAGTAGCAGAGAAGAGTTCTTAAAACATATACCCTCTTCTCCAGAAGCATAGAAGAACCTCAACAGATAGATAAAACAATGAAAAAAACTAGACAAGTGAGCAAAAGAAAGAGAAAATAAAAACTGACCTTGGAATGTTACTTTAATGACAGGGAAGATAAAAATATAAACTCAAAAAAAGGATGGCAATGTCAAAAATGAAATATGTGAAACTTCAAAGGAAATAGTGAGAGCATGTTAGACTCCAAAAGAATCCTTGGAAGAATTTGAAAAGAAGTTAAAAATCAAATAATAAAAAAATGAAAGACAACTGCTAGGGGAGGAAACACTGAAGAAATCAATTCCCTAAAAACTAGAATAGGCCAAAAGGAAATAGATATAAAAAGAAACTGAAGAATACAACTCCCTGAAGACTAGAATGGACCAAATGGTAATGGAGGCAAATTAAAGAAAATAACTGTTCAAAGAGTTAAAATGCTCAAATGGAAAAGAAAATAACTTCCTAAAAATTATAATTGGACAAATAGAAGCTAATGAATCGATAAGAAATTGGGAATAAGACCTAATAAGACAATAAGACAAACTGAGAATAATGCTCTAAAAAGGGAGTAAATGGATGCTTAATCAATTTAAGGATTTCCAAACTATCCAGATCAAAAAAAAAGCTGTAAATAAAATTTGATAAATAAATTTGCCACTCAAGCGAAGCATAAAAAGGTAAAATTAAAACTTAAGAATTTCAGTTAGGTTGAATTGAATACATTCATACCTGGGAAAGTGATAATTGAGATATCTAAGATACCTATGATAATTGAAATATTAAGGTACTCGAAGTACTCAAGATACCTAAAGTACTAGGGATAACTAAGAACTTTAGCACTATGAGGGCAATGAGAAGGATTATACATAGAAAGAAAGAAGGGAGTAAGCTGATTAGGTTAGGCTGATATCCAAAGGAAAAAAAAATCAAATGATGGGAATAAGGAACATAAGGGAGAAGAGAAAAGGAGAGATAGAAGGGACAAATTATCTCTCATGAAGAGATAAATAAGAGTCAGTACAGTAGAGAAGAATATGGTGGAGCAGGAGGCAATGTTTAAACTTACTCTCATTGGAATTAGCTCAAGATGGTAATAATATGCACACTCAGTCAGCTAAAGAAACCTTCTTTACCCTATAGCGAAGTAGGAGGAAATGGGAGGAGGTATAGAAGGGAAGAGAGGTGAAGAAAAAGGACAGCAAATTGGTGGAGGCTGTGGTTGGAAGTGAAATATCTTTGAACAGATTAGAAAACTGGACTAAATAGAGTTTTCCTTAAAGTAATAACGTCATAAATCTAAAACCATCAGCAAGCATTATCTATAATATGGATAAACTAGAACTCTTTCCAAAAAGATCAGAAGTGAAGCAAGGGTAAAAATTATCACCATTACTATTTAATATTGTATTAGAAATGCTAGCTATAACAATAGTAACAGAAAAAGAAATGGAAGGAATTAGAACAGGGAATGAGAAAACCAAAGTAGGGCTTTGCAAATAATATGATACTGTTCATAGAGAAGCTCAGAGAATCAAAAAATTATTAACAACTTTTGCAATGCTGGAGGATAAAAAATAAACCCACGAAAATAATTGAAATTTCTAGGAAATTCCATTAAAATAATTGTAGACAATGTATACCTACAAAAACGAACCCAACAAATAGATCAGCACAATTACAAAACACTTCACACAAATAAAGTCAGCAATAAACAACTGGAAAAGCATTGCTTATTTTTAGGCTGAGGCAATATAATAAAAATTTCAAAAACACCCAAAATAATCTATCTATTCAATGTCATATCAATGAAACTATGCAAAAAGTAATTCATAGAACTAGAAAATACAATTATAAAATTCAAATGGAAGAGTAAAAAGCCAAGAATATCAAGAAAACTTAATGAAAAATATGTAAAAAGGAGAGCTAATGTTGCAAGATCTCAAACTCTATACATTATACAACCATAATCATTAAAAAAATCTGGTACTGGTTAAGAAATAGATTAGTGAGTCAATGCAATAGGTTAGGTAATAAAGACAGAGAATTTAACCTTATTAACCTAGTATTTGAAAAACCCAAATATCAAAGCTATTCATAAAACTCATTATTTGACAACATTTCTAGGAAAACTGGAATACATTATGATAGAAACTGGACACAGACAAATATTCCATATCACATACCAAGATAAAAAATGGATAATTGTTCTAGAAATAAAAGGTGATCCCCAAAATTAATTAGGTAATGTGGAAAAGTTTTTCTATAAGATTCATGGGTGGAAGAATTTATGACCAAACAAAATATAGAGAACATTATTAAAAATGAAATAATTTTGATTACATTAAATTAAAACTTTTCTGTATAGGGAGCAGCTAGGTGACTCAGTGGTTTGAAGGTCAGGCCTAGAGATGGGAGGTCCTTGGTTCAAATCTGGCTTCAAATACTTCCTAGTCGTGTGGCCTGGACAAGTTACTTAACCCCCTTACCTAGCTCTTAACACTCTTCCTCATTTGAATCAATACACAGTACTGATGGAAGGTGAGGGCTTAAAAAAGAAAGTTTATTGGTTTTTTTTTAGTTTTTTAGATAAATTTTTCCATGGTTCTATGATTCATGTTCTTACTCTCCCCTCCCCTATATCTGCCTTCTCCCCCAACTCCCATAACTGACACGTATTTCCACTGGTTTCTTCATGTGTCATCAATCAAGACCTAGTTTCATAATACTGATAATTGCTCTAGGGTGGTTGTTTAGAGTCTACATCCCAAATCAAGTCTGCATCAATCCATGTATTCAAGAAGTTGTTTTTCTACTGTGTTTCCACTTCTGTAGTTCTTCCTCTGAATATGGGTAGTGTTCTTTTCCATAAATCCCTCAGAATTGTCCTGGTTCATTGCATTGCTGCTAGTACAGAAGTCCACTGCATTCTATTTTACCACAGTGTATCAGTCTCTGTGTACAATGTTCTACTGGATCAGCTCTTTTCACTCTGCATCAATTCCTGGAGGTCATTCTAGTTTACATGGAATTCCTCCAGTTTATTATTCCTTTGAGCACAGTAGTATTCCAACACCAGCATATACCACAATTTGTTCAGCCATTCCACAATTGAAGGGCATACCCTCGTTTGCCAGTTTTTTGCCACCACAAAGAGCACAGCTATAAATATTTTTGTATGTGTCAAAAAGAGAAAGTTTCTATACAAACAAAGCCAATGCAACCAAGATTAAATTGGAAACAAATTGGAAGGAAATTTTTATATCAAGTATCTCTGACAAAAGCCTAATCTCTTGAATATATAAAGAATTGACTCAAATTTATAAGTATATGAAACATGTCCCAACTGATAAGTGGTCAAGGAATATGAAGAAGTAGTTCTTAAAGGAAAAAATTAAAACTATCTTTAGTCATATAAAAATATTACAAATCTATTTAATTAGATAAATGCAAGTTAAAATAATTCTGGATTACTACCTCACACCTATAAGATCAACTTATATGATCAAAAAAGAAAATCATTAATGTTGGAAGAGATGTGGGAAAATTGGGATGCTAATACATTGTAACTGGAATTGTGAACAGATACAACCATTCTGGAATGCAATATGGAACAGGGCCCAAATGACAATAAAACTATACATACTCTTGGACCCAGCAATACCAGTATAGGATCTGTATCCCAAAGAAATCAGAGATGAGGGAAAATGACCTACCTGTACAAAAACATTTTAGCAACTCTTTTGTAGTAACAAAGAATTAGAAACTAAGGAGGTGTCTATAAATTCGGGAATGACTGAACAAACTGTGGTATATTTTTCTAATGAAATTCTTGGATCCATAAGAAATGCTGAACTGGAAAAAATTATATAAACTAAAGGAAAGTGATTCGAGAAGAATCAAAAGAACAATGTATATAGTAATATAAACCGTACATGATGATCAACTGTGAAAGACTAAACTGTCATCAGCCTAGCAAGTTTGTAAAATATCCACAGGGGACTCATAGTGAAAAATACTATATATAGCCAAAGAAGGAACCATTGGAGTCTGATCACAAATCAAAACGTGGCATCTTTCACATTATTTCCTTCATGAGTTTTTTTTATTGCATGTGTGATATGTCTTCTATGTCTGTCATGGCATGAGCAAAATGGATATATGCATTGCATGAAGACAGTGACTCAACCAATAACAGAATATTTACTGCCTAGTACAGTGATAGGCAAATTTTTTAAAGATGGAGACAAAAGAAAGGAAATGCTCATCTGTCAGTCTGTTTCTAAGGCAACTCCTTCAAAGTTTCATTGTATTTTATCCTACTAATTGTATTTGTCAGATTCGAAATAATGTAGTGGGGATGGATAGAACATTTCATGGGGCCACATCTGACCCCGGGCCATAGTTTTCCCATCACTGGCCTAGTAGAATGGAGGAAAGGAAGAAGAGAATATGAGAAATAAAATGTTAGAAAACAATTCTTATCTCATCTAAATTCCAAACTAACAGTCTTATCTAAAAAACTTAGGATGAATTTTGTACATGCCATCCCCAAAGTCAATATAAATTATCCAGAATACATTATTCAAAATTAATCAGGAGACAAGGCAGCTTGTATTGTCAGTATGATGTGCTAGTGAGGATTGGGATTCAAAATAAATATTCTTTGCCACTCAATAGTTCTGGGATTTTACAGATGGAAACCTGAGCATGAGTTCTGGGAATGTGAAAAATTTCTAAGATGAATATATAAATTCTAATAGAATGGTATAGTCTTTCACAAAAGGGGATCTATAAATGAAGACTGCTGTTTGAAAAAAGAAGCTTCCATGTGCTCCAAAAGTAAGGAACAGATCTGTTCAATTCAACATACAAAAACAATTGTTCTATATTATTATTTTCTTTCTCTAAAAATGAAGACTTGTATGTTGCTGAAATTAAAAGATGCATTTTAGTGTATTCTTACCAGTGGGCTTATTCTTTCAAATGTGTAAAGAAGATGAAGCTAGTAACATGAGCATATGTAACCCTGTTGGCATTTCATTTACTTTAATTGATGTTAAACATTCAATTCCTTTGCATAGACTTTAAAACATAACATCTTCTCCTTTAAAGGTTGCCTACTTTTTAATATATTGCCATAGAGATGTGGTGGGTACAATGGCAAGACAAATAGACAGTCATGCCATTATCTAGTTCATTTAGATGCTTTTGGAAAATATATCAGAGATGTGTTAAACTTTTGAAATTCTTGAAAGCACAGAGGATATTTTTCATCTTTTCTTTCCAATGAAGGTCAAGAATTTGTAAGAGTAAAGGTGATATGAAAATGAATAATCAACTGCATAGATGATATCAAAGAATAAGATTTGGCTTATGGAATTGAAATATTTTATTACTAAGAAGAAATGTCGCACAGCTCATATGGACAGGATAGAAATTAGGCTACAATATATTAGAGAATGAGAAGAATTTAGATATAATGTAATACCCTTTTTGGGAGAGATGATTTCATTCTTTAGACTTGTATCCCCAATAGCTAGCACAATACATGGTACATAATAGATGCTTAACAAATACTTTTGATAAATGCTTAATAAATGCAAAATTTGGCAGGAGACTCTACTTAATTAAGAAGACAATAAACCAAAATAAGAGGGCAAAGGAAATAAATCACATATTATGAAGGGCACTAATTACAATAGGGAATGAAGAGAAAATCGGTGAAGTATGAGATTTACTAAAAAAAAAATGGGAGGAGCAATAATGGTCTCTGATGGCTAAATTTAGATGTAAAATTGATATCTAACTGAAAAACTTCATAGAAATCATAGATTTCACTAAGAATTCATGAGATAAGAATCATGAATGAAAGCAGAGAATATTATTCAACATGAATATGAATAAGTCAATGCAAAATATATACAAATAGTGGGGAGAAGAGCACTTCATCCCATATAGAATGTAATTATGACAGTTGGTTACCTGTAGGATATGCTGAAAAGGAAAGGTTTTTTTTTCCACTTTATTTTGGAATAAATGACAATTAAGGTATCTTCTAACTTTGAAATTCTATACTTCTATAATTCAATTAGATATATTTTTATAAATTCTAAGTTCCTTCCAGACTGATATCTGTGATGCATGAGACTGTGTGGGCTGTAACGCTAAAACCAAATTTAGAGAGTTTCATTTTTATTGTATTTAAAACTAAAAAGGACCTTGGATATTATTTAGTTCAAATTTTTCATGTTACAAATGAAAAAGCTAAAGTCTGTGGAGATTATGTGACTTGCCTCAGTAGTGAGAATTGAGATTTGAATTCAAGCTTTCACTACATACCCAGTGAAGTTTACAATCTATCATACTCTTTTTATTATCCCTTTCTTTCATCGGAACCACATGAGAAGAGCATAAACAATCCAGTTAAATTCACAATTTCCTAACTATTTCAATATAATATAAAAACATAGAAACTATTGATTAGGGATAGTGATTAGAGGACCCAGCCTTGGATTCAGGAGTACCTGGTATGGTGCTTAGCCATTGGCAAAATAGTTGCAATTTGACCATGGATATATCTATTCAGTTTTCTGGGCTTTCAAGTAAATCTCTAAAACTACACATTATAGACATATTGCTTATTTTGTATTAAATGAAGGATATTTCCTTCTATATTAAATGTTTCCCATATTAATGGAATCAAAGATCTGAAGAATCAATAATTTAAAAAAAATTAGGTCTGAATTATTGGGATGATTCAGATAATTACCCAAATAATACTTTTCCTAGTTTTGACATTCAATTAAATATCACTAAATATTATAAATGTCTACTACATGCAAGGGACTCTGATTTAACCTGATAAACCAGAGAGAAGGAATACATTTGGGTAACAATAGGAGAGAAATGGTAATGTATACAATTCAATTAAAGTATAGATATTACTATTGGATATAGTCATTTTTATAGGAAATCTGTTTAGGATGTTGATTTGTTGGAATAAATATGCAATCTCATCATCAAGTTTATCAAATTAAAAAAAATAAAAGAGAACCAGATCATGTACTTTTAGAAGATATAGCTAAAGGGAGGTAGGGATGGATTCTTAATGAAAGAGAGGATAAAGGCAATATCAAAATATAAAATATATCATTTCTTTTTTTTAAACCCTTACCTACCGTCTTGGATTTTGGTTCCAAGACAGAAAAGTGGTAAAGGCTAGGCAATGGGTGTCAAGTGACTTGCCCAGGATCACATAGCTGGGAAGTGTTTGAGGCCAGATTTGAACCTAGGACCTCTCATTTCTAGGCCCGGTTCTCAATCTACTGAGCCATCCAGCTGCCCCTCTAAAATATATCATTTCAATTGCCCAGAATAAAAAATATTTTGAATGAAAAATTACTATAACTAGGATGAGAAAGAAAGCTATTAACTTAGCAAAAAATCTTTGCAAAGAATACCTTTGATTGGGGCCTGATTTATGAGATTCATAGAGAACTCAATTCAAGAAACAGGAACAGATTGGTCTTGGAATCAGGAAAACATGGATCAAGTTCCTGACATGGTTTTAAATTCATATTACCCCAGGCAAATTTTACTTTGGGCACTTAAAAGTCTCTCATATGTATTTGAAAAATGTGTTCCTCACTGGGAGTTTCCTTCACTGATAAAATACACATACATTGCAAACATATATCTACATATATGTATTTTTATAATATGTACACTTGTCTACACACATAAATATTCAGACGAGTATACAAATACACCTGCATAAGTTGTTCCTCAGTGGCTAAGTTATAGGAGGATATAAATGAACAGTTCTCAAAAGTTGAACTGAAAATTTGAATGATTGCCACAAATCACTAATTACAAAAGAAATGGAAATTCAACAATTCTAAATTTTCACCTCATAATCAGACAATAACCAGAGATGGGGATAACCACTGTTGAGGGGCTGTAGAAAAACAATCATGGCCCTCCCTTCTTGGTAAAAGAGGGAGGTTATTGATAAAGAACAGTTAATAAACTAGAAGACTGAAATTTTGATTAATTTCATGAATTGTTTTTTCTCTTTTTCTGTCTCTATCTCTTTCTATCTCTCCATATCTATTTCTATCTCTTTGTCTCTCTCTGTCTTTCTCTTCCATTATTACAATAATTGTCTTTCCGTTGAAAGGAATAGTGAGGAATATATTTGGAAAGAAAGATGATGCAAAAATGGTATCAATACAATTAATACAATATCAATACCTGTAATCCATTCAAGAATCTCAATATGAAAAGCATGAACACATTACATTTTACTCTTCATATTTTATAGGAAATGTTATTGTTGCATTATTTGATACTGATAAATGCAAAACTCTCAATACGGTAGGTTTTCTGAAGATATATGTATGTGCATTAAATCCAGTGTCCTATTTGTATCATGCAGAAGTAGTTTTGGAGTCTAAAAACTTAGGTACAAATATTGGTTTTTAATCCATCCTGATTCTGCCTTTTGACAAGCCAGTAGTCCCAGAAAAAATTCTTTATGATGAAATAACATATAAGTCCCTGATTTACATCAGTTGATACTCATAGCAAGGGCTCCCTGTATTTTGATATCACAGTTCCATACTATTATAGTTAATACCTTGATTCTTAAGCTCAACTTTTGTTCGTGACAATTCTTATGAAAAAATATTGAATTGAGAGTCAGTTTATTTGGATTTTCCTTTTTTGTTACCAAAAAGGTAGCCTTAGGCAAAGTGATTTAAACTTTTAGGGCCTTAGTTTTCTCATTTGTATTATGAGAAACTTGGATTGTATAACTTCTAATCTCTTTTGCAGTTCCAAAGTCTATGATAAAATGTTCTAAATGTCTAATACAAGGGGCATCTGGGTGGCTCAGGGGATTGAGAGCAAGGCCCAGAAATGGTAGGTCCTGGGTTCAAATCTGGCCTCAGAAAAATTCCAAGCTGTGTGATCCTGGGAAAGTCACTTAACCCCCATTGCCTAACCCATACCATCTTCTGTCTTAGCACCAATACCCAGTATTGATTCTAAGATGGAAGGTTAAAAATAAATGTCAAATACAAAGGAAAAGTAAACATTTTCTGTCTTGTATTTATGAACATGGAAAGTCACAACAATGATATTCTTATAAAGATACAAATAATAAAATGAAATATATTCATGCTACTCATGTTGAGATTCTTGAATGGAATATGGTTATTTTTTATCAGTGCATTTCCTATTTGGACTAAAATTCATGTTGATGTAAAACTTCTAAATCACAACTTTCTTTTTCCCCATTAGTTGTTTAACATTAGTAGATGTGACCTTGCTCCATAGCTAATAACAAAATCAGCAGACTGATGCTTTTTCTAGGTTCTTTAATGCTAAAAATTAAATTGCTGCTGAGCACCCATGCATTTACACTAGAATACTTTGTACACTAGTTATTGCTAAAGCCAGCTCGCAAGAACTGAAAGCATAAAACTTGGCCTCCATTTACATGAGGGAATTGACAATTCTTCAGCATGACATATGTTATGTTTGATAACAAATGCTAGTGGGAAGAACAAACTGGTACCTTTTGATCGATGTTAAATAGACACATTCCCACAAATCAGAAAAAAATTTTTTGATACATTGAAAAATTATTTTAAGAAGTGGAGGTGCATCATCCTTCGTTATGATTTTCATTATTCTAGTTTGATTCCATGTAGGCAATTGGGCAACAGAGAATATAATGATAATATTCATTTTTCCAGTATTTCTAGTCCCTATTTGGCAATGAATGATGTTGAGGATGATGATGATAGTTTTAAAAAGCACTTTGCAGGTTTTCTCACATTATATATGCACAATAGACCTATTAGCTAAGGGCTATTATTTTCCCTATTTTATGAGTAAAAAAACTAACAGAATTTAAGTGCTTACCCATGGTTAATAGTAAGTGTTTAAGGCTTATTGGTTCTTCTACCTAGCTGTCTCAAGAGGGGAAGTATAGCCTCAAAGAGGACTATATCTGTTAGGTTCTTCTAAAATTGAAAATGGCAAGTATAGGACTAGGAATTGATTCCAAGACTTTTCATAACAGGACCTATGATATCAATCTACCTAAGTTTTTAAAGGCTTATCAAAAGGCAGGCCATAGAACAATAAATGTCTTTCAACATCAATTCTTGAATGCCAGAGTAGTAGTAGTAATAATAGTGGTATTGGTGGTAATGGTGGTAATAGCAGCAGCAGCAACAACAAACATTACTAAAGTAATTTAAAATAGTCCAGATAACACATTATTCCTTTAATCCTAAACACAACTTCATCAGGTAGGTGCTATTATTATCCTAATTTTACAGATGATAACTCTAATATTGCAATGACTTGTCTAGGGTCAAAAAATAGTAAGTATTTTAGGCAAGATTAGAGAGAAAATATTCCTAATAATTAACTCCATCTTTTGCCCTACCTAGATACCATCTGATGGGTCAGATAAAACCTGTGATGAATTAGATAGATATTAAGTAAAAGGTTTGTTTTTGTTTCTCTGTAAAGTTTTGCTTACTTAAGCAAATTAATTTATCTAAGAATTTCTGAAATTTCCAAAAAGTATGTGATTCTTCCATTTTATAGATGCCAAAGGTAACCCTCTGGTCAAACAGAAGATTAAATGTGTAAAACTCAATGAGGAAAATGGAATACAGAACAGGACCCAGCTAAACTCTCCCAACATTTTTCCCTTGAGAACTTTAAACTAACGCCTCAAATCAAATTTGGAAGCAGCAGAGTCAACAAAGGGTAAGAGGGAGATATTTTTCTACCTAAAATACCTTAGGAGGCTGGCATTAGAGGTCTATACAATATGGGTAGGTATTGGACAGAGTTCAGGAGGTCATGACAGAAGTAGCAACAACATCAGCAGCTTCAGGAGCTCTCAGACAAGACATATTAAAGGAATAAGACAGTAAGAGGATTATCAGGATAGCATTTTTTGTTTTTGATTTTTTAAAATAATTTTTAGTTTTTAGAAAAAGTTATTATGGTTACATGATTCATGCTCTTACTTTCCCCTTCACCACCCAACCTCCTCCCCCATCCATAGCCGATGCACATTTCCCCTGGTTTTGACATGTGTCATCAATCAAGACTTATTTCCAAATTATTGATAGTTGCATTGATGTGGTAGTTTCGGGTCTACTTCCCCAATCATGTCCGCCTCAACCCATTTGTTCAAGCAGTTGTTTTTCTTCTGTGTTTCCTCTCTTATAGTTCTTCCTCTGAATGTGGGTAGCATTCTTTTTCGTAAATCCCTCAGAATTGTTATGGATCATTGCATTGCTGCTAGTACAGAAGTCCATTACATTCTATTTTACCACAGTGTATTGGTCTCTGTGTACAATGTTCTTCTGGCTCTGCTCCTTGAACTCTGCATTAATTCCTGGAGGTCTTTCCAGTTCACAAGAAATTCCTCCAGTTTATTATTCCTCTTAGCTCAATAATATTCCATCACCAGCATATACCACAGTTTGTTTAGACATTCCCCAATTAACGGACATACCCTTGTTTTCCAGTTTTTTGCCACCACAAAAATCGCGGTTATACATATTTTTTGTAAAAGTCTGTTTATCTATGATCTCTTTGGGATACAGACCCAACAATGGTATGGCTGGATCAAAGGGCAGGCAATCTTTTATAGCCCTTTGAGTGTAGTTCCAAATTGCCATTCAGAATGGTTGGATCAGTTCACAACTCCACCAGCAATGCATTAATGTCCCAATTTGGCCACATCCCTTCCAACATTCATTACTCTCCCCTACTATCATTTTAGCCAATCTTCTAGGTGTGAGGTGATACTTCAGCATTGTTTTGATTTCCATTTCTCTAATTATTAGAGATTTAGAGCACTTTCTCTTGTGCTTATTGATACTTTTGATTTCTTTATCTGAAAATTGCCTATTCATGTCCCTTGCCCATTTATTGATTGAGGAATGATACATATAAATACTTGACCATAACCCTGGCAGAGTTTCTATCTTACTTGCCAGCAGTAATAGTGGCTTTAGTTACCATGATACAGGGATTAATGGCAATGAAGAAAGTATACCCTCTGTTGTTTGGGAAAGGCAAATCTGACAAGGATGATTTGATCTCAATGATGAAGGAACAGATGAAACTGATGATAGAGACTAATAATAAGATAAGGTTGGGACAAGATTTAGACAAGCATACCATCTTACAACTTGAAATAATTGAAGGCATGTACACTCCTAAAGACAAACTGACTTCCAAAAAGACAATGGTTAACGCTAGTACACAAACTGAGACTCACAATGATACTGAAACAGAGACAGCTACTCAGACTGAAAAAGGAGCAATGGCACCTGCTACAGTGACCTTGCTACCCATAATTGATCAAACCCAGTTTAGGGCTGAGGGAGAGGCAGTGAATATAAAGACTTATAAGGCATTCACAGCCCAGGATTTGGAGGTGTTGAGGAGACGATTTCCCAAATTCTTCCTATCACCATATAAGGCAGCTAAAGAACTAAAAAGGACATTTAGCTTGTTTAATCCTTCCTATTCGACTTTGAATTTATCCTTGATGAATTCTTTACCCCCAGTGAGTAGCCTGGGTTCATAGATGAGACAAGAACTAATGCACATTTGATGGACTGGCCTAGGGACCATTCAGAGATTGATTTAAGTTCACCAGCTAGCATAAGAGATTTAATTAAGTGTAGATCTGATCTTTTAGAAGCTGCAAAAATTCATGGGAAACATCCTAACGGCTGGAGCAAGTTTGAAAAGATGAGGCAATCTGAGGAAGAGCATCCAAGTTTACTCCTAGATAGATTAATGGAAAATTCTGAGAATTTACTAGGGTTTAATAGAGATCAATCTGATGAGGCTTTACCTCATATTAAGAGACAGGTTATAAAAGGAACAAGTGTGCTTATCCAAGTATACTTTAAACAGAGTTGTCCACAATGGGAGGAATTGTCATTAGAAGAAATCGGGAAACATGCCACATACATTCATGAGTCTAGGCAAAAAGAACAACAAATTAGACATAAGCTGGACTCAGAGAAGGACAGGACAATACAGGAGTTAAAAAGGCAATTGAAAGAGACAAGACGAGATTGAGATAGAGAGGAGTTTAGGAATTTTGTTCTACAAATTACCAAAAATAAGTAATCTGGGCCCCAAACTAATTATTACAATCAAAAGAAGTCCAATAATTCAATTCCTAGATGTTATCTATGCAAGAAGCCAGGCCATCTCCTGAGGAAATGTAGGTTCAGAAAGCAAATTGATTTCAGCAAGGATAGATCTGATTCTTATAAGAAGACATATGTAAATAGTAATTGGGCAAGCAAATCACAAAAATCACAGGCTTGTTGCCAACATGATTGCAAGAAATCTGATAAGCCATCTCTAGTTGAAATGGAGAAATTTTTGAAATTAGGGACCAGGCCAAGGAATATTTCACAAGGAAGGTTAATCTGTAATACACACCAACAAAGAGAAAAGACAGATACAGAGAGCAAAGAGCTCAAAAGAGAGAATGAAGCTAATGTTTTAATGCTGAACAGTATTGAAGGAAATCAATACACCACATTTGAGAACAGGGAGAAGTCCACTGCTGAATTACAGATGGAAAATGACATAAGAGGCTTGCATAGAGATATTTATGGGAAGGAACAATCTCTTGTGGGAAGCACTGGAGTTTCACAGACTTTTGAGGAAGGAGTGAAAAATTTTGACATAAACCTAGTGGCAAATGGTTTAAAATTTGGGCTAGGAAGTCAATGTAACAATCCCAAACCCCTAGAGCAGTGCTTAGCCAAAGAGAAACATGTTTCTTTACTTAGTAGAATCAAAATGGAGGACCAGAGAGAAACAATGTTTTAGACTTGAGCCTCTAGCTCAGAGAGCATCATAACACCAGCAAAAGAGATACATATCTGTATAAACCCCGAGGCTGAGAGTTTCAAGCCTAGATGCAGTGTAGCAAGAGTGATTTCAAAGCAGCCAGCAAGAGAAAAAGTAAAAAAGATGGATGTTTTTAAAACGAGGCTTCCACAGGCAGGTTCACCGGAGAGTACCTGTAACTTACAAAATACCACACACACAGGGCTGGGACCTCAAGTCCTGGTGAGAGGGGAGGAAAATACATCTAATCTTATCCCTGGAGCCATGATTAGAGACTTACAATGCCCTGGAATGGTGGGAGAAACTGTCAACATTCAAACTGTGATCCAAGAGAAGCCATTTTGTCCTCTAGGCTCTGAAGACAAGCAGCAAGGGAGAGGGGCAGAATCAGATACTAGAGAGAGACTGCTCATGAAGGCAGACATTTTCCAGGAAGTTAATTCATGTTTTGACTAAGGTGAACCTACTAATAGAGAGGCATTAGATTCTGAAGCTAATACTATCCTGCCACTGAAGGAAGAAAGAAAGATGTTTCCTTATTATAACAACAATGACAATAAAAAGCCATTGATCACTATCCAGATTATTGGAGAATGTATTATTGGAATCATTGACACAGGTGCGGATATAAATTGTTTAAAGGATCTCCCTAGAGATTGTGAGATGCTTGGATCAGTCATAGTAAAAGGAGCATCAGGCATACCCCAAACTGCACCAAAGTTTCAACCAAAAATGGTGAAGTTGGGACCAATAGAATTTGACCATCAATTCTTATTGTTACCATTGTGCCCAAACAATCTCATAGGTAGAGATATCCTATGTAAACTAGCAGCAACAATTTATTGTGAGCCAAATAGGGAACTATATTTGCATCTGCCTAAAAGGTCATTGAAACATCATCCTAATATGTGCTTAGATAGGATAGCAGAAGATCACACATAATCTTAGCACTGGGTCAAGACAGCATATACAAGATTCGAGATACACTACCCGTAGGAGTCTGGGCTGGGAGTTCATCAGACATGGATAGGATCCTATCTGCTAAGCCAGTGAAGATAAAGGTGAAGGGAGGAATGCCACCACCTAGAATTCCTCAATTTAAACTAAGCAAAGAGGCCGTGGCTGGAATAAAATCTAGAATCAAAGACCTATTAGATCAAGGCATACTGGTACATGGCTTTTCAGAATTTAATACTCCTATCTTACCAATAAAGAAGGCAAAGTTAGAAGCTAATGGTAGCATCCAGTGGAGAATGGTACAAGATCTTAGAGCAATAAATGTATATGTGGAAGAGATCCATGCAGTTATTCCAAGTCCATCACAGATAATTGCAGGGATTACACCAAACTCAAGGTGGTACACCGTCATTGATCTTTCCAATGCATACTTTAGTATTCCAGTCCACAAAGACAGTCAAAGATTGTTTGCATTCACCTGGGAAAAAAAGACATTATAACGGAGTCGTTTGCCCCAAGGATTCAAAAATTCTGTGAGCATCTTCTGTCAAATACTGCAAAAAGATCTTGAATCCATATCTTTCACTGCAAGCAAATTGGTGCATTATGTAGATGGCATCCTACTAATGTCACCAACAGGAGATATCTGCCAAAGAGACAGCACTCATCTAGTAGAAGAACTGTATAAAAGAGGACATAGACTATCCAGAAACAAAGTTCAGTGGGTGAAAGAGAGAATGGAGTTTTTAGGTTTCACATTGCAGGGTGGAACTAGAAGTATATCAAAGAAGAGAATTGAAGATATACAGAAACTCAGCTTACCTAAGACCAAGAAGCAACTAAGAGCAATAATTGGCATGACCAGCTTCTACAGACAGTGGATACCTTGGTTTTCTCTAATATCAAAGCCTTTAACAGAGTTAACCAGGAAAGACATCAAAGAACCACTGAAGCTGACAAAAGAACACAAGCATGCCATAGAGAAGTTAAAGACAGCAATTGTTTCTTCTCCTGCACTAGGCATTCCAGATCACAACAATACCTTTCATCTATTCATCCATGAGGATAAAGGAATAGCTTGTGCAGTGCTCACACAGTACTTAGGAAGCAGCTTATGACCCATTGCCTACTACAGTTCTACTCTAGATCCAATTATCCAGGGAATGGTTTCCTGTTTGAAGATTATTTCTACTGCAGCTCTGATGGTTAGGAAGAGTTCTAAGCTGGTCCTGGGAGGGGAGCTCAGATTGTATTCCCAGCACCAAATTGAAACCACGCTGAGGAATGCAAATCTGCAGGCTTTTACTTCTCAATGTCTCTCTTGGTAACAAGCAACATTGTTAACAAATGAGAACTTAACTTTCCATAAGTGTAAATCCATTAATCCAGCAACTCTTATCCCAGAACTTCCATTAGAAGGGGATAGTCTTCACATTTGTAAGGATACATTAGAATTAGTACAAAAGGCTAGAGAAGATCTTTCTGATATTCCTATGGAAGAAGCCAACCTTACACTTTTCTGTGATGGCTCCAGTTACCATCATAATGGGCAAAGAGTTTCAGGAGCAGCAGTCACTACCCAGAATGAAACCCTACGGTATGCAGCACTTGGGCCAGACATCTCGGCTCAAGGGGCAGAGATCGTTGCATTGATACAAGCACTTAAAATTGCTAAAAACAAGGCTGTTAACATTTTTACAGACTTGAAGTGTGCTTTAAGACTGTGCATTCTTCTGGAGAAATTTGGAAGAAAAGAGGGTTCATAACATCTAATAGGAAAGGAATAGCATATGAGAAACTGATAAGGGAATTGTTAGAGGCCATAGTTACCATCAAAGTTATCTGTCATTCACTGCAGAGCACATCAAAAGCTAATGGGACCAGTACCAATAGACAATCACGGAGCTGACATTTCTGCGAAGTTTGCAGCCAGATGTGGACCAAAAGCTGTGTTTCACTTATCCTTAGTGGATAAAGATGAACTACTCCAAGCTTATTCACAAAAGGAAGTGGAACATTGGCAGAAAAATCTTGGAGCCAATCTTGTGAATGGAACACGGATGTCAATCTCTGGTAAACCATTTTTACTGAAATTACTGCATCATACTGCATGTGCAGCAGTTCACAGAAAAGGCCATTATGGAGTTTTAGGGGTTGTAGACACAATTCACAAAAGCTGGATGGCAACAGGAGTGACAACTAAAGCCAAACGAGTGTGTGATAGTTGTATAGTGTGTCAGCAATACAACAAGGCTATAATTAAGAACAAAGCCTATGGAGGAAAACCACTAGTGTTCACACCATTTGAGTGCTTACAGATAGATTATGTCACAATACCAAGATGTCAAAACTACAGGTACATACTCGTGATAGGGGACAAGTTGACTAAATGGCCAGAAGCATTCCCAGCCAAGAAAAATGATGCAGCTTTTGTAGCAAAGATGCTATTGAGGGAGATAATTACAAGGTTCTCTATTCCATCAGTGATATCATCTGACTCTGGTAGTCATTTTGCAAATTCTATTTTAAAGCAAATCTACCAGGTGTAAGGAATCAAGAGACACCTATGTTCTATATATCGACCTCAATCATCAGGAGCTGTGGAATGGACCAATCAATCTCTGAAATCTATGATTGGAAAGCTGTGTACAGAGAGTCATCTTAAATAGCCAGATATTTTACCTATGGCACTTTTCTATTTGAGAAGTCAACCAAATAGTCAAACACATTTGTCACCTTTTGAACTATTATATGGTCAGCAACCATGGATAGGAAAAGCTCCAAGAGACACTACCTATCATATCTGGGGATTGAGTGCAAAATCTATGAGTATGTCACCTTATTGAAAGAGAGATTAGATGAACTAAAAGAATTATCTTTAGTACAACAAAGAGTTCCACTTGACTTTAGTCTACATAATTATCAGCCAGGAGATAAAGTTTCTATCAGAAATTTCACAAGAAGATCAGTATTAGCACCAAAATGGAATGGACCTCATGAAATAATCCTAGTAACACCATCCTCTGTAAAAGTTAAGGGAAAAGAGGTGTGGTATCACTATACCCACCTAAAGAAAGACCTCAGGAAAGCCAAGACCTCATCAAGCAGTCAGTCTCAAATGCAAGAAATAGAATCTCATCAAAGCATGCAGTCTTAAACACAAGACACAGAATCTGACATAGAGATAGAACCTCAAAGCAAAAGATCATATTTAAAAACAAAGCCTCAAACAAGAAAACACCAAGAAACAGATCAATATAAAAAACATGACACTCAAATCATTGATTTAGATCACACCAATACCTCATTCATTCATAAATATCAACAGTCAAACTTATCAGAAATCAGCAGTGGTGAAGAAGAAGAAACAGAATATTAGTCTAAGCAGTACATATTTATATCTAAGACAAGTGCAAACACAAAGTCTCATGAGGAAATTTTGTGGCAACACAAAATTTGACATAACATCACATAGTCACGCATTGGTTCCTAATCCAGGGATTCTTCAATCAAGTCAACAACAGACAAATGGGTATCCAGCAAAGGAGAAGAGAGATGAGATCCCAAAGAGTTCCAGAGTTCCAGAGACATCAGGACATCAGGACCAGCACAAGGACAAGAGGAGACATTGCACTAACAGACTGTACAAGGACCTTAACTGTGACAACTGTGACTTGGACATCATCACCAGGCTACTCACAAGGAGAGAAGATCAGTGGATGAAGATTAGGTTTGAATAGGTACAAGGCTTTCACATTCAGAAACTAATCACAAGGGAAATGGGCAAAGTTAGAATGCATGCAACAGGACATAAGCTGATTTACAGAGGGATTCTGAAGAAGAAGGTGAGTATAAACCCAAACAGTAAATGTTAGGTCATGAGTCCAACACATAGTCATAATAAAGTCACATCACATGTACATAATGTAAATAAATGTATATAGTTGAAAGAAACTACAGCGACCCAAATGAGCAAGAGAATTAAGATTCCTTACAAGGTCTAAAGTAGTCATTTCATAGGAACATCACATGCAAACCTTGTACATATGTAATATTTTTACTAACATGTATAGCATAAGTCTACTAACCCGTAGGGAAAGAGTAGATATAGGGATGTTCAAATTTTAGCTAGTTTAGGGTCACTGTAAATAGTTTTAAATGTTCAAATAGAATTGTTTGAAAGAATGGTAGGCAAACATTGTGTAGTGTAGGTTAGTTAGGAATGAAACTAATTGACTAACACATTAACTATAGTATAAGAATTACTGACAAACTAATCTGGCTAACCGTAGATTAGGGAATAGAAATGTTAGAGTTTATTGTGAATTAGGAATGTTATTTGAAGTTAGTATTGGTAATATAGAGAGAGTTATTGCAAATTTCTTTATCTTACAGTAGGAAACAGCATAGATGATTATTCTTAACTGTTCTGATAATGTTTACTTGTTATACTTATGTTCAAATGATGTGTTTATGGAAATGTTGTATTCAAATCCCACACTTTCCCAGGAAACCTATCCTAAACCTTTGTCATTAGCTTTAGGCTAGTTAGTTAGTTAAGGCATTAGATAAGGTAGGATTTATTATTTTTTGGGAAGGGATAGTTAATGGGATAGGAACACATAGTTAAGATTAGTATAGAGTAGAGATTATCCATGGACAAGATCAGCTGAAAATTTACAGGTTGAAATTTCCAAAAACCAAACGGCATTCATATTATATTGAATCTCTGGGAGCCAGGAGTCCACACTGTTAATTGACAGGTGGATCCGTTGGATATCGGAATGTTCTCAGAGGGCTGTGAGGACAGGGGAGAGAGCAGTTGGCCCAGGGGGGGTTATAAAACACCCTGGCAGCCCTGGCTAAGGGTTCCTTTCCTTCCCTGAGACCTGAGATCTGTGGATCCTGGTCTTTTGGGGGATTGAGACTTGCTGGGCTCAATCTTGCAAGATCTTCCTGTCTTGTTCCTGAAAACATCATCAACCTATACCCAGACCATCATTTTATAATTCTGCTACCCCTAGATATTAGGAAATCAATCATCTTAGTTATCTAGGTTTCCCAGGGCCTGTGAGGGATCTGGGAAGTGGGAAGGAGAGGAAGAAGACGTTGGAAAGGAGTGGATATCCCAAAGACTGGTTAGGCATATCATCTAGCAAAGAGGAAGAAGCTGAAACATCAAGCAGCAGTTTGCCTACTCTGGTTTGGCTGTGGTCAGGCTGGACCAGAGGGCTAACCTTCCTAACTCAATACTTGCCTACAGATCTGAGGGTTTATCATCATCCAAGTAGATAGGGTTTCCCAATACCTCTATCTAATCCTAATACCCCATCTTTGTTAAATACAGTCAAAGCCTTTAAAGTACCTTCCTGGAGTGGTTATTTCCTAGCTTCTCTGGGAAGGGAGAAACGCAGTTAGAAACAAACCATTACCAAGCTAAAAGAGCCCATTATACAGTATCAATTAACCCCAGGTGGGACCTGAAGGGATATCATCCATTGACCTAAAGGATCCTGCCTGGGCACTGTTATAAAGGAGAGAGGTGTCATATCATCTAGCTCGGCAAGCCTCAGTTGATCTTGCCCTAGCCACCTATCTGAGCTATCACTGTTGTCACACATTTACCAGTGGTAGTATCCAGTTTAGGTCCCTCTCCCTCTCCATATACAACATCTACATATTTTAATTTTATAATACTTATCATTAGGTGGAAGAAGGAACAGAATGAGGGAATTTGACACAAAATGTAAAAAAAAGAAAAAAGTGTTAAAATTAATAAAGTATACATTTAACTTTTAAAAATTCAATGAGCTAATAATTTTAAGTGATTTAACTATTTCCTATTGAGGTCCTATTGAAATTTAAATCTATAGTCTGAATGTTTTAGGTATTTTGTCATTGAATTTTTTACATGGCATTGAATATATCTAACCCTTTATGTCTTCAGATAAGGAATTAATACTCTGAGAATTTGAACTGCATACTAAAGGTAGACTAGGAACTTCATGACTTTGTTGGGATTTGAAGCCAGGACCTTTCATTCTGAATCTGATCCTAATTTAACATTCTATTCCTTTATATAATGCTGCTTCTCTGGTTTGAAACTCAGACGTCATTAAAAAATTGGGCTACATACTGTTATAAGGAAGAGTTAAGTTTAGTAGGAAAATGTAGGTTTGCAGAGGACAGATGCATGAGACTGGCAGGAAAAGATTCTGGAATGCTGGAAAGAAGGGTTAAGCTGAAACTCAGGGGCTGTTGGCTCTGTCTCTCTCTCTGGATGTGAACCTGGAGGGAGTAACTGCCAAGGCCTGAGAAGTTTGATCTTGTCTGTGTTGCTGTCCTTGTTGCTGTGTGTCCTTAGAGAAAGATCCTGTAAACCTGTCGCTAGCCTGTATCAACATCCTGCTGTCTGCACTATCAGTAAGCTGACGTCTGGGTCCAGTTGGACCTGGGGAAGATTATTTAGTTATTAGCTTAGTATTAGTATTAGACCTAGGAGGAAGAGCTGAAGAATTCCAAGATCAAATGGGGAAGCAGGAAGTGGCTCTTTCTCTCTGAGAGGGACTCCATGGTGGTTGGGGTAAGTTGCAACTGACTTTAGGAGATCCCAGATTACCATCACCTACTTGTGGGAGATTTTGGTAGAGACTGCTAATCCCAACCTGAGTTGCAGGTCAACTTGGGCTGGATCAGCTCCCAGAATCTACCCACCTGGAAGAGTACAGCAGGTGGTACTGGAGGAGCAGAAACACTACAGGGGTGGACACTACTGTGGGGATATCCACTTCAGTCCTGCTTTTCCCTGGGCCCTGTCTTGATTAGGTCTCAGTTAGTGTAGATAAGTCCCTTCCCAGACCCTGGGGTTTGCCCCTAGTCTTAAGAGTGTAGTAACCCCCATTCCCATCCTTATTCTTAGTTGTCCCTGATTAAAAGTGTTATAAAACTCTTGCTTTTACTTGTTGGTTTCCATAGGCCTAGACTAGATACTGCAAGGTGGCAGTTGGGCCCAACTGCCACTTCAGTAGCAGTCCCCTCCTTGGCAGTAAACCCTGGTCTCCCAACCTTGTTTGGTCCTGTACATCTGTCATTCCTATCTCCCTCACCCCATCGTGAACCCACAGATAATTTAGTTAACTTCCCTGGCAATCCTCCATTACAGACCTACCATAGTTCCCTGCCTAATCTGTCACAGACCAGCATCTCTAGTAATAAGCAAGAGAGGGTTTTAGTGCAGGATATCTAGAACAGGGAATGGGTTTATAGATTAGTGAGGAGAGGGTGATAAGAGTAGGAAATCAAATCTCTGGAGACCCTTCATGAGAAGGTTTTAGATTCTGAGTATTTAGCTAGTGAATTAGTGTCAGGGATTTCCCTTTCCCTGCTGACCTCTCTCTTTGGAATTAAACTATACCTTCCATTTACTGTGACTGAGGACATATGTGTGCTGGTCCCAGATTAGGCTCTGGCCTGGTCAGTCAGGCTAACTGTTAGGTCCTTCAACACACAGTACTTGGAAGCCTTGATACTGGCCCAAAGTAATCCATTGGTATCCTATCTGATCCTATCTGCCAAATCTCCCTAATACAATACTCATAATGGATTATCGTTACTTCATAAGGAACAAATGCAGAGAAAAGATGTGAAATAGTACAAAGTAAAATAATCAAATAATCAGAACTATGAAAGTAACACATGTGATGACTACAAAAAATTAAGTAGAAACAAGACTAAAGCAAAGCTAAATGCTTTATAGTTATGATGATTAAATAAATAAATAAATAAATAAATAAATAAATAAATAAATAAATAAATAAATAAATAAATACACTCCTACTTTTCTTCCTTGAAAAGATGAGGAATTATGTGTGCAGAATTTTACATATACTTCCAGCTGTGGTCACTGAGTCAATTGATTTTGCTTTAACTGATTATGGTTGTCACAAGGAAAAGCTCACTTTGTCAAGAGGACTGAGACGTGAAGAGTGGTGTATTTTCAGAAATGACTGTGATATAATGATATAAAAACACAAAGTCAAAAATCAAACCTCAAGGAAAAATAGAAGCTGTAAAGCTTAGCACTGAAGAGAACATGCATTTTCATTTATGTTACCTATTTCATCTGGCAGGTATAAAACCCTTAACAAATACTATAGTCGTTAGTTGACACTTCTATTAATGGTTCACTTCAGGTTTAGAAAATTCTTAACATTCTTGATCATTAGAATAATTCTTCAGTACTCCTCTCTCACTAACATTTCTTCTACTGACACTTTAACTGAATTCAATATTCAGGTCTAATAATATCATACTCTCCTTTCCCCGTTCCCATTTATTAAACTCCATTGGCTCCCTTTTTCCTTCAGGATCAAATATAAAATCCTCTCTTTGGATTTTAAAGCTAGTCGTAGAAAGATCCTTTTCTCAATTTCTAGTTTTCTGATTCCTTACTGCCTCCATTTACTCCATTTAGATTTGGTGACACCAACCCTCTTGCTTTCCTCCCAGACTGGTTGTCCTTTTGCCTAGAATTCTTGCCTGGCCTCTTGGCTTTCTGGGTTTCATACTATTATGGGGAAAACCAGGAGAGTTAATTTAAATATTATTTGTGGGCTCAGTGGGGTGGATAGGAGACAGGAAGGGACAATGGGTAAGACTTTACAAGCCAGGGAAACAGGTTTAACTATAAGGGAAATGACCATTGACAGAAATGGCAGTTAAGCCTGACTAACTGTCACCCTTCCCTACCCAGCCTGGAATAACTTCAGAGTATTAAATACACACAATGAGGACTTTAAAGTACTAGAAAAATACACAGGGAAACAGTTTAATTATAATATGAGGGTATAGAAAAAGGGGTTAGGTGAAGTTATGACTAACTACCCAGGCCTGGAGTCAAAAGGGGTAAGATCCTTAGCCAACCTGGCTTCTGCCAGGTTTTGACAGCTTGGCTAAGGACTTGAGGAAGAGGGCTTGAATTTGGGGTCTCGCAACTGTTCCAGAGATGTTTTCAGGATACCAGGAACCAACTCCTCCACAGCCAATGATCCAAAGTAATCGGGTAGGGAGAGATGTCTGCAAGCTGTCCACCAGACGCAGGCCACTTCCCTACTCATAGTTGACTTGCAGGATTGATATCTTCTGCCTTTTCAACCTTCACCACTCTCCAAGATCCCAGGTCAAAAAGGGGCTGCAGATTGCAATTCTGCTCTGAACCTCTCACAACTCAGCAGCCTGTCAGTTGACCAGCACTCTCCTCCCTACCCCCTGCATACCATTCAGAATGTCCATGACTTCCAGCAAAGGCTTTCTCTAACATGCTTACACAAATCTGCTTTTAAACTTTTACAGCCTATACCTAGTACAATACGAGTCTCAACTAAAATCCTAAATTCTTTCTGTAAGCTGCTGCACTGAGTCTCCCTTTCTGTTGGTGCCTTGTGTTTGTCTTTGCCTCTAGTTTATCCTGTATATATCTTGTATGTACATTGTTGGTTGCGTATTTTCTTCGCCATTCAAATATGAGCTCCTTGGAGGTGGTTCTTTTTGTCTTTCTTTGTACTCTCTAACTCAATATCATGTCTTCCAAATAGAAAGCTCTTAGTAAATACCAGCTGCCTGACTGACTTACTGATGAAACTTTCAGGATGCTTTCAGAGCTGTTTAAAAACTCCAGTTAAAATAAAGAACTAATTATGCAATTCTAAGTCGAATTCCCTGGGCACATTCCCTCTTGTCCGTGGGTAAAACATCAAAATTACTGTGAACTTGAAAATTAGAAAAAGAGGGCATATAAGAAAACAAATAACTATAAAACAACTGTTCAATTACATAGAAATTACTCATTTCATCATAAATCCCCGCATGTTATCTTTTAGCCTATAATTGTAACACTATAAATTGCAATTTCCTTCCTCTTGTTAGATTACCCCAAAAACTAATGAACAATGTGTTTGGGTTTTTATTTTTGCAATCTCAACAAATGCATAGGTGATTTGGCCTCCCTAACCAACCTCCTACTGTGTAAAGGTCTTCAGCAAATTGTAAAAACAGTTAGTCTTTTTATTGCTGAGATATCTATTGCTATTCCAACACATCATTAAGTCTTCATGTACTTTTGGACCTTTCTGAAAGACCCACTCAATTTTTTTTTCAAATTTACTCAGGTAATAGACAGTGTTAAAATAAATAGAGTTTTAAAATAAAATTTCTAACTAGGCAATTTTCCAGGTCTGATAAACAATGCTTCTCCAAGTCCCCTTATTAAATTAAACTTCATTTCCCAAACTTCCTTTTTTTCCTTCTTTTAGGCTTCTTAGCACCTTGAAATTTCACCTGAGATACAAAATTCTGTTAAATTTAGCATTTCCCTGTTATCACTAAAAACTCCCCAACAGACATTCCTGTTTGACTGGTTGACCTTTACTCCTGATTGTACTAGGTAGCTCCTGAACAATAATATATATTCTAAGATAGTAGATCAAAACTTGAGATATCTTCAGGAAACAAGATATAGTTTTCTCTATAATATCCTAAAGCCCCAGGAACAATAGTGATGGGTATACAAGGGTTTTCTTGACAAATGGTTTTTGGTTCACAGTAGCAATAGATGAGAAGTCAGCTTTAGTACCCCTTGTTTATTATAAAATCAATTTCCTGAGTTATCATTCCCTATACGTCCTTTACTCTCTTTTGTCCCTATTTGACCTTGTATCTAATACTTAAAGAAAGCTAAGTATTCTAATATGTGGAGGTAGGGTGAGGAGAAATTCTGGATATTCAATTTAACCCTTGTGATATCTATGTGAATTTCAACTCATTCCTGCCCAGGTCATCTGGCTGACACAATACCCATGGTACTGCATTTGGAGTCAGGATGATTAGATTTTAAATCCTGCCTGAAATACTTACTAGCTCTGTGAATCTGGTCAAGTCACTTAATCTCTCTTAGTCTCAGTTTTTTTATCTGTAAAATGGGAATAATATTAGCACCAGCCTCAGAAGGTTGTTGAAAACTTCAAGGGAAGTAAAAAATGTATTGTTTTGTAAATCGTAAAGGGCTAAATAAATTCTGGGCCATTATTATTACAAATAAATACTTTGTAGCCAACTTAAAAAGGTAAACATATAAGGAGTCCTCAAAGCTTGAAATCATGAATGGGAATCATATTTTCTTTCTTTCATAGCCCATTGAACATAACACAGGAATAATCATAATAAATACTAAATGAATACTTACTATTCATTCCAGTGACTTCATTCTTCTAATTTTCTCCTACTGATTCTGAATATAGTTTGCTATATTTATATTTCTTTGGATGCTGTTTCCCCCAACAGATTATAAGCTCCTTCAGGGTAGGTAATATATTTTTCTTCTTTTTCTTTCCCCAGAGTTTACTACAGTGTCTGGCACCTAATGAATTATTATTATTATTTTATTATTGATTTCATTTTTATTGATTGTCTACGAATCAGATTAAAGAATATCATAATGACACAAAGGTAACTACATTGAATTGTGATGATATTTTCCAAAAAATTGTTCAGATTTTGGTCAGATAGATTAATGGTATGCATTGCCATATCTATAAATGAAGGGACATAAGGCTATAAATAATGCTCCAAAAAACCCAATAAAATTGTAATCTCATTGATGTGGGTATTGTCTACAACCATGAAGATTACATCCCACCTATGGCTGTTCATCCTGATAGACACTTCATCTATGCCCTCCTATCAATGCACCATGCAGAGTCATCCCAATTACAGGATAGCCTTCCTCAAGTTATTGGCATCGAAAGGATAAAAACAAAGATAGGCTAGTCAAAAGCTATCCTTTGTTTTCACATTGCCAATCTATTTCCTTCCCCTATCTCCATTCTTTGGAGACCTTGCTATTCCTTGATGTATAGTGATACAATGTAATCTAATTATCATGGTCCTCTCACTGTTTCAGCCATAATTTTGAAGCAAAAAATTCTCAATTTTCATTTTCAGCCCCTCTTTTTGAACCCCAGATAGATACTTAGTCCACAAATCCATCTGGATATCTTTTGGGCACCTGAAACTCAATATACTAAAGATGAATTTAGGATTTCAAATAACCTAGGTTCAGAACCTCATGTTCTTCTTTAACTACTCTTTCTCCTTTATCCCAAACATTCAATTTAAGTAACAAGAATATATTTTATGTTTATTTAATTTTATCTGTGCATATCACATATGACATCATAATATAATATTATGCCATATAATTTTATAAACTTTAATGTAATATTGCCTAATATCACTATATTATAATAATGATAGTGCAGCATTAATATAATGAAGAATACATCAAGGAAAGTGACTAAAACTAACTTTTCTTCAAAACTAGAAAGGAATAGGGATGAAAATAATTCATATAAGCATTAACTCAAACACTTCACAGTGGCACATGAATTGATTAAAGCTTAACCAGTCTTCTCTCTGATGTAAACTTGACCAACTTTTCTTAGTAGCAGAAGATGAGAATACTTCCGAATAAGGGAAATTACATACTTTTGTACTTTATACAAAGCATTCACAGATGGTATAATCAAGAGTTAAATTAATGAAAAAATAGCATTTTTAAAGGTACAGGTGTTATGACTAAAAATGATAAAGACTGATATAATAAGAGAAATTAGTAGTTTAATTAAAGCCATGCTGATAGGTAGAAAATCATTAGACCACATGCCCGTAAGTAATTCAAACTGCCGCCTCAGCCATTTTTTACCTTTCGTACCTTCCCGCGCCTGCTAGCTAAAGAGCGAGACTTCCTACTCACCCAGGAGATTTAACCCCTCTCTTACATCATCATACTTCCTGTTTGCCATGAGGAATCATGGGAAATGTAGTTTCAAAGTCTCTCATATGTCCATAGGAAATATATAACATACTTTTAAATGGCATCTTCCCAATTCCAATTATACAATTCCCCCTGAGGTCCGACAAAAAAAAAGGTTAGCACTTTTTCCTCTCTGGACCTGTAAAAATAGACAACTTTTAAATTCCAGGAATTTGTGGAATAAAAGAAATAGATGAACGAATGGATAAAATTAGCCCCATTGACAAAAAAAAAAGATGTTATAACCACAGTGTTTTTGATACAGTAAGCTTTAAAAGTCTCTCATATGTCCATAGGAAATATATAACATACTTTTAAATGGCATCTTCCCAATTCCAAATATACACAGGGGAGTATAGGAAACTTCAAATCATGTTCCATTGTTAACTAGAAATAAAGATGCACCCCTACTGTAACACTGTGGATTGAATTTTGGACTGTTACACTACATATGATAGACACTATCTGTTTTTTTTTTTGGAATATGAAATTCATTTGAAACATAATTTAAAGCTACATATATACAACATATATATGCATACATATATATATATTTAAAAACAGAACCACCCACATGAAACACTATTAAAATATTTTTCCCAATTTCAGCTTTTTCCAATTTATAAAACTCAAAGACTATCTATTCAGTCACTCAGTTACCCTCCAATAAACCAGGAGTTAGGAGGAGTATATGGTGGACTGAATATATCCAAGTGGAGTAAATAAAGAAGCAAGAAGCATTTAAAAGTAGAAATCAAAAAGCAACACCAAACTCAGTTCTGTAATAGCTTTTTCATAGTGCGTGACAGTGGAGACTATCTTATACATGAAGTCTACTGGGAATTAGTATGGCCTCATATGGTCTTAAGAGATTAGAGAATCAGGAAACTGGACTCTTTCTTCTGTTCACTAAACAGGCAAATAACTTCACTGATGCATTCCTCAGTTGCCTTTTTAAATTTATGATAAGCTCACATTTCCCCTGTCTGCCTGATAGGGGTATGATGGGACTTAATTGAATTTTTCATTTCCATATTGAAGGAGAATCTACAGAATCATCATTAATTGTCAAGATTTTACTAAATTGATTTCAATTAATCAGAAATTATAATTATATCTACTCCTTGTCTCCATAGCAAAAATTTCAAATAAAAGAAGGACATAAAGAAATTATACCCATATATTTCCACATTATTTCTATCCCTCATGATCTAAACTTCTTATTAAGAGAATTTCTTCCTACAAATATTCTTTACTGTAGATATTATTCAACCAGGGATGGAATGAAGGCTCTCACATACATCTGGATAGTTTTACCAAGTTATCAAATTCTAGAGGAAAGACCTATAGATGAACTATGAATGAATACCTGAATACCAGTTCATCTAAACTGGGAAAGACTCATTACCAGAAAAATTCACCAGCAGCTAATTATTTGAGTTATATTTTGTTGTTTGTTTATTTGATTTTATTGTTCTTTGGTTGTTTTTTGTTGTTGTTTTTCAGAGCAATTCAGATCTTCCTGACTCCCAGGATAGTCCATGAAGATAATAAAGGTCTTTGCCCATAGAACTGGTATCAGGAGCTGAATAATTCCCTTCCCTTGATAATCCTTTTTTTTTTTACCCAAATTCTGAAAATTAGGCTTTGGGTATTTGTTTCTGTCCTTTTTTGTTTGACCTCCATTTCAAATGCCAGCTGGACCAGGAGTTTGATAATAGTTATAAAATTAAAAGGCACTAAAATAATCACTCAAGAGATTTTTATTATATCACTGAATAAGCATATATTTTCAGTTTCATCAAACATTAGATTGTTGAAGTCTTTATCCCTAATTTATTCCATTAATTAATCCTTCTATTTATTAGCCAGTACCAAATAATTCTGATGATTACTGCTTTATAGTACAGTTTGAGATCTGGCACTGCTAGGCAACTTTCACCTTTTTTTGATTAATTCCCCTGATATTCTTGATCTTTTGATTTTCCAGATGAAATATTTTCCTAGTTCTATAAAGTAATAATTTTGTAATTTTAGTGTTATGGCACTGAGTATAAAAATTAATGTAGATACAATTGTCATTTTTATTATATTAGTTCAGCCTACCCATGAGCAATTAATGTTTTTCCAGTTGTTTAAATCTAACTTTCTTTGTGTGAAAAGTGTTTTGTAATTATGTTCATTTACAACAATTATGTTGTAAATATTTTCAGGAAAGTCTGTAAAGAAGCTATTCCATACTTAATGTGGCAATTATTTCTTTGTTTAACAGCTAGCAAATTTCCTTCTCCTAGGACCTCCATTTCCTTAATGATGACTTGCTTCTTTTCCTTCTGCCTAGCCTCTGCCCAGATTCCTTTTTTCCTAGCTTTCTTGTAAACCAAAGAGTTTTCTTTTTTTTCTCTATACTCCTCAAAGTGTATATAAGACCCCACTTAGTTGGGTGGAAATTCCCATTTATGGTGTATTTTCCCAGAGACATTGTTCCCAGAGTTTCAGAGTTTAGCTCTGTGTATGTGCATGTTACTGTGTGGTGGCCATAAGAGAATTGTCTCCCTTGGCCTTATTAAAGACATCCTATGTAACTGCTTTGGTCATCCTGTGTTTTTCCTGGTTAACACCTATAGCCTACCACTTCACTCCACAACAAAAATTCTAAAAGACATCCATGCCTTAGTTTTCCTTCTCATCTAAAATTGCAAAATGCCCATCAGCTCAAACTCAGGAAATTTCTCCCTCTGACACAATCTCTTGTCTTTCCTTTTCTCCCTCTTCCTCACTTCTATACCATTTCTCCTAGTTACTAGCTAGTTTTGAAATGGTCATCTAATTCTTCTTAAATTAATTCTCATTGTTTTAATAGTAAAAACAAACCCTGTGAATAATTCATTTAAGGCATGTTGTATGACAAAATTAGATTTTTACATGATGTTATAATGAGACAAAATCTGGTAGGGTTCATGAAATATTGGATGTCAGGAAGGCCTAGTTTCCCTAAGATTATCTACTAAATCACAACCATTTATAATCCTCATTTTCCAATCATAATGTACTCTCTGCTAATGAAATTATATAGCCTTCCCAATCTTAACTATAAAAATATGAATAAAGCATAAAATGCTATATCAAACTATTTATGTGTGTATGCATGCACATATGTATACATGCATATCCATGAACATACATATTTATGTTTGTGCTGACATGCATGTGTCTATATCTTTGCATATATATGAATGTGCACACATATATGTAACTGGGTGGGGAGACAGAGTGGTAAACCTGGAGTTAGGAAGACTTGCATTTAACTCCAGCCTAAGACTTTTACTAGCTAGTGATTCTGGACAAGTCACTTAACCTCTGCCTTCTATAGCTTTCTAACTTACAAAATAGACATATAACAACACTTAATTTTTGTGTTTTTCAGGATAAAATGGGATAAAATTTATAAAATGCTTCACAACTCTCAAAGTGCTACATAAATGATAGTTATTATTTTCATGAATATATGCACATATTTATAAATATCTGTATGTTTTGTCATTGTTGTTCAAGTCATTTCAGTTGTGCCTGACTCTTTGTGATCCTACTTAGGATTTTCTTGGCAGAGACACTAGAGTGTTTGCTATATCTGTCTCCAGTTCTTTTTATAGTTAAGTAAACTATAGTTTACTTAAACAAAGTTAAATGACTCACAGTTAGTATCTGAGGCCAGATTTGAACTCATGAAGACTCATTGTCATGGCCCAGTATTTTATGTACTATGCCACATAGTTGCCTTACATATGAGAGTATCAGTATATAAACACACTAAGAGGCAGAAGAAAAATAAAATATCTTCAGAATAAACTACATTTGCATATAGTTAATTCTTTTTAATATAATTCTTTTTACTTAATTATAATATTTATATTATTTAATATAATATATTTTAATATATATTATTTATAATTATATTTTAATATGATTAATTCTTAATGAAAAGAATCATGTAAAAGAAATAGTCTTTGAAACAAAGAAGGCTTTTCTTCATACTCATAAGTACTTTCCCTTAAAGAATATTTAGACATCAGTGCATTAGGGTGGAACCACACAAAACAGATTTTAGCCATGTTGTGATAGAGCTTTAGATAAAATCCTGGACCAGGAAATGATGCTCCCTCAAGAATGACAGGCTTCAATGATTATCTTAAAAATAGGGAAATTTATTAAGGTGAATACAAGTTAAATTATTGAGTTGAATGGCCAGGGAAGATGCAAGTAAATACTACCTCCCTGAAATGATGGGGTTTGAGATTCTTATATCCTTTTGCCAACAGGGACTATGTGACCAGAGATAGGATGATAGGGTGATATGCTACTATGTGACCAGGGATGGGGTGATGTGCTGCACCTTGAAAACAAATGGTTCAGGGGATGATTAGATATCTGAGAAATAAATGGATGCTTATCAGAAGCAAAGTGAGAGGTGCATATCTATACTTATCAAAGAGCTAAGGGAGAGGCCAAAGAGAGTGTCCTTTCTTATCATATGGTGCTCAGAGTCTCCTTCCTTTGGCTTGCACTATAGGAATGCAAAAAAAGGAATTCCTTGAGTACCTTTTGAATCTGGAATACCTCTGGAGGTTTTTTGGGGTATCCAGGGGAAGCCCATAACCCATGTCAGGTTAAGTGTCCATTTCGATCCCAAGTAATCCATAAGCAATAGTCACTAAATTATTTTCAGTCCTTTGATAAATCTTTAAGTTACTTGATTATTACCCTCATTGTTCTCTGTGATTCTGGAATCTTTCCATGCCTTAGAAATGGAACCAAAAAGCAACAGAACATTTTAGCTGAACAGTTTTTCTTTCTATGCTACCACGGCAAAGCTTTTTCTGTTACAGCCTCTCTGAAACCATTCAGACTGCACCAGTTTCAAGGGCTTTTCATAGTTTGATTTCTGTAGTTAAGTGATCATTGGATAATCCTATATTTTTTTCTTTCATTTCTTTGCCAATAGTTTTATAAAAACATAAATTATGCCTTTTCCTTTAGGAGAAAATAATTTAAGGAGTGATATATTAGTTCATCTGTAAGATGCTTTTAAACCCAGACAAGAGAAAACAGTCCTTTTCATTAATCTACTGATACAGATTGGAGAAGCCTTTCTGTCTTTTTTCCATTTGCCATTCTCTTAATTTCTCCTAGTTAGTGAGCAGAGAAATAGATCAAACAAGCCTTGGACACTGTGGGAGATCGTATGACTTGTAAGCACCACAAAGATGCAGGGAAATAAAGTTATTTTTGACAGCTCTCCAGTGGGTTGTGGGAAGCATGCTGGTGGTCTCAGTCTGCCTTAGTAAGTACACACATCAGGAAAACACGCCACTATAATGATACCAATATGTCTCAGAGGAGAAACTGAATGCTGAAGGGGAAACTGACAATGGTGGTGTTAACTTCTTTTCTTTTTCATTTTTTTGTTATCCTTTCTTTATTTTTATTGCAAAAGGGTCAAAAAGTCACCCTTAAAACTCACAGAGATTCTTTTATTTTCAGTCAGATGATCATGAATATTGTAGAATAATGGAATGTTCTTTGAATAATGACAACCTAATTCCCATTTAATTAAGGATGATAAAAATTGGAAGGATATTTCAGATTGAGCTTCCTGAGTGCACCTTGAAAGGTCACAGTTCATCCATAAGTATCAGATTCTAGGGTAATAATTCATGCTTACCTGACTTGCAAGAATAGCAGAAAAAGCAGTAGACTTGGAATGAAGGGTCTTGCCTCTGTCACTAGTCATGTAATATTGATATCTAAATTCTATGCTATTTCCTCAAGGAATATAATCCAGTTTAACAAATATGTATTTAGCATACATACAATAAACTGTGGCAAGTGTCTGTAAATAAAAAGCCCCAAACAAAATAGTCTGAATCTTTGAAAAATTTATGTTCTCCTAGTAAGCTCTAAAGAGAGTTATGTGGCTTGGTGGATATAATGCTACACTTAGAAAGAAGATCTGAATTCAAATCCTACCATAGAGGCTAACTATCTATAAGACTTATAGCTCTTATAGAAACTTAGACTCAGTTTCTTTGCATATAAAATAGCATCTGCCTCACTCATAGAGTTGCTCTAAATTTTAGTGAGATAATATAAGTAAAGTGATTTGGAAACCTTAGAGTGCAATTGTTAGCTACTCTTGGCAATTATTTTTGTTATTATTAAATTTATGATATTTTGATTGATAAGCTAAAGTAATCTTCAAAAGATAGTATTCTTCTTTTTGATGAGTGATTTCCCCTCTGGAAAGCAAATTACACAGCAGGTAACTCAAAGGATTTAGGACTGAGATAATTAAGTTGAAAAGAAAACTGCTAAAAGGAGAATCACATGCAAGTCATTATCTTTTGTTTTATTTCACTCTGAGTAGAATAGTAGTCTCTCAAATAGGGAAAGAACCTCTTAAAGGGCCAGGCATGACTCTAATCTGCATATGATGAATCAATATCCCATCCAGCCTACAACATTCCAGCTCCAAAATGACCACATTTTGACTCTTAGTTGTTCACCTCACATTTTATCCCAATCCCTCACTCTCCTGTGGAAGTCTCTCTCCTCTTCCCATGTCTGCACTGGAATTAGGTCACTCAGGAATATTGCAATATAGCTATGATTCTATCACTGAATGTACTAGTATCGTGTAAGTGCCATTGAGAAAACCCCATTACTATCACTATCTGCCCTCTGCCCACAAGATGATCTTGTGGTTCTAGCAAATGGTGCTCAAAAAATAGTCTCTGAGCTATAAGGAAAGAGTCTCTTCATCCCCATTTCACTTTTGGTGTGATAGAGTGCATGACACCAGGTTAATAGGCATGAATAGGGTTTAATCTGTGCTCCAGATCTCATAGCATATTTTCTCCTTTTTTCCCTAAATTTTCCTTTTTCTGTTAAAGACAAAATCATTACTCTGGGCACTTGGGTTCACAATATCTGTGTCATTCTCAGTCCCTCACTTTTACTAATGCCACATAACCAAAGAGTTGCCAAAACTTGTCATTTTTCTGTCCATGATACTTCTCTCTTCCAGCCCCTTCTTTACATTCACAGAGCTGCTAATTTAGTTCAGACTCTCACTGCATATTTGCTTGGACTACTGAAATGTCCTAAATGATCTCCCAAAATTTCCCTTCTCTATTCTCTACCTGCCAGTCAAAGTGCTTTTCATAACATAAGGGTTTTATCATGTTGCCCCACTACTTAATTAATGCCAGCAGATTCCTATTGATTCTAGGATCCAACTATTTGGATCTAACCTCCACTATTTGGCTATTCAATCCCTTTACAACCTAGCCCCTATATTCTTAGCTGTGTTATATGCTATTTCTTTTTTCTTGAACTTAAAGGTCAAATAAAACTAGACTATATGATGTAACCTTCCTTCTAGCCTTTCCTCACACTCATATAAAACCCAATCAAGAACCCAAATATACAAGGGAAATAATGTTATGATTATTATATATCAAGCAGAATTTTTAAGGAAAAAGGAGATGTCACAGTGGATAAAATACTGGACCCGGTTTCAGGAAAACCTGAATTCACATTTAATCTTGGACACTAACTATGTAGATCAAGACTCATAACTTGTCTGTCTCGGATTTTTCATCTGTAAGGTGGGCATATTAATACCTTTCAGTGTTGTTGTGAGGATAAAATGATATAGTGTTTGTGAAATGTGTGAAAGCTCTTCATAAATGTAATCTATTAATATAATTTATTGAAAATTGCTCTGTTGAGATTAATAATTTACTTTTACTTTTTTTGCCTGGCATGTGACAAATAATTTGCACAGAGAAACATGATTTCTGCTGAAGACCTTTATGTTCTCTAGATTTTTGTCTTGTATGCTTTTCAATGACCAGTATAGAAAAAAGAAATCAACTTGCTTTGCTGGATAGGTTGATTAAAATAACTGATGAACTATTTGCTGAAAGTTATAATTTTAAAATCTCTACACTTCAGGAAGTAAAAAAGGATAAAATGAAGCATAATCAATTGCATTGCTTTCATTAAATATTAAGTATATAGGGATAGAGGTCAGAGTCAGATGTGTATCACTAATAAATAAAATAATTAAAATTTAAAATATTGCTATTTTACTTTTGCTTTTTTATAACAATTTTGAGTATTTTATCATTTTTGTAATATGCTAGTATAGAATTTTATTAATATAATTTATAAACATGTAAACAAGCATATTGGGGAATATTCAAACCATTTAAAATAATAGAGTTATATGATAAAAAATGTTTAAGAGACAAATAACAATTATCAGAGAACCCTCTCTCATATACAGAAACACTGCAAAAAAGCTATCTTTAGATGCCATTTTTTTAAAAAAAATTCCATTAAAATCACAACCCTTGGGTTTATAGCTGTAATTCATGCAATAATTGCCACAATTATAGTTGGAATGTTTATGTTTGGATTGCTAATTCCACGATGAAACTTTAGAAAGGGGTCTTAATCTCATCAACAACATGTTTATGATACTTATCTTAAGCTAGTTTAATATTAGGAAGACTGTCATCTATTTGACATGAATGTGTCCTAAGAATAGTCAAAGTGACTTTTTCCTGACTTTGTCTACAAATCTGAAAATATACCTATTTTAGATATCAGGTACTGAATCTGCTGCATAAAGAAATTTTGCATGAATTTTCAGAACTGTAAAGAAGATATTAAGAGAGCAAAAAAGCAAGATGATGAGGATAGGATATAAGAAGGTATTGGGAATCTATAGTAGGGAAAGAAGAGACTAGAAAGAGGGGGAAAGGGGCTGAATTCTACATAAGATCTTGAAAACTACAGTTGAGAGTGGTTTCTGATTGCACTAAGGCTTTGGCACAAATCTGCTAATTAAGATGGAGTGCAGCTGAGCAAGCATGGAAAGTCAGCTATAGATAAATCCTTTATCAAAAACCCTCAGAGGCTGCATCCCCTAGCACATTGAACAGGTTAGTAAATGGGCAGTTTGTTGCAGCAGTTATCCATTTAACTATAATAGCAAGAAGAAAAATAGCAAGGTGTTGTGGACAGGGAGATAGCCTTGAAGCTAGGAAAATGTGGGTTCATGTCTTGACTCTCATACATTCTGGTTGTGTGACCCTATGCAGATGTTTTTTAGTTCTAAATATGCCATGTGTTGTAAGGATTTTTAAAGGGGTAGGGAGACACAAGGAGAGGTCTTAAGATTAAGGATTCAAAATATAAAGAAACAGAAAAACTCATTTTTAAAGAATATACAGAAGAGAATAGAAGGAAACATAAACAAATATTACAACTTTAAAGGCTGTTGAATTTATTACATAATTAAAAGGCAGAGCAGACTGTACATAATAGAATCTATGTATGTACAATCTTTTCTTTAATGTTTAAGTTCCAAATATTTTAAGTCTAAATTTTAAGCAGCTCTTGAATTGACAAATTGCAGTGATAAGTTTGACCTGCATTGGTGGGGAAAGTTTCCTTATATTACAATTATTTATACCAGTGAAAGCAAAGTACTAGGCCCTGTGCCTATAAGATCTAAGGAGAAAACAGGTAGAGAGTCATTGTTCTGATTTTCAGCAAGTATGAAGAGCAAGGAAGATTTTCTACTGACTACAGAGAGTATGCTGTATTAGTATTTCTGCCTGGGACATATAGCATCTATGTGGATAGTGAATACAGACTGGTGATTTTTCTAGAAATTAAGGGGAAAGGAAGGGAAGGAGGCAGACCTTTATATATTACATTTTGGAGGGGGAGAAAACAAATTAAAGTTCTTTTAAAGGAAAATTTAGAAGATAATGAATTCAAAGAGGCAGAAGATAATTTTAACCTGAATCAAGACACTGAAGGATAGAAGAACATAATTCTGAAAAAGAACAGAATTCCTCTTCCTATGGTGATACCGGTATGGTACATGAACAGAATGCATTAGTTTACTTGGGTGTAAATTCCCCACATGGAAAACCTAAGGAGGCTGTTTCCAATAGACATGTAGGGGAGTGAAGATCTTAGAGAGACTATGCAAGTTGCAAGGACATTCTGTTAGTTGGTTTCTACCACTCACACGGTGAATGGGAGACTCTTTGACAGAAGAGATAATCTAAAAACCTTAATCATTTTCTGCCATGTCTCTTCTTCAGTCCTTCTGGTTACTTTGTTCATAGGATTTCAGAAAAGAGATGATGTTGTAAAGGGAGAGACCTTGGGGTCATTTCCCCATCAAGTCCACATGACTCTGAGAAATAGGCCTCAGTCCTTATCTTTTGAATTATTTCATTTCCATTTAAGAGGAATGGAGTAAAGCTTCCAAGCATCAGAAATTGAAAGGACTATAGAAAACGTCATTATCCCAGCATTTCAGAATCCAGAGTTTCAGTCAGTATGTCAACAATGCCAAAGGAGACTTCTGGGCTAAAATGGCCACAGAGTAGAAGGAACTTCAGGACTTTCCCTACTACCAATCACAACAAAGCATCTCAAAAAGACAAAAATCAAGATCAGACAAGGGAAGGGGCTCTGCAAAGAGTGCAGCCTTGAAAGTAGGCAGGGTTTGGGCATTCACATGCTATAAGGGGGTAAGATTAAACCTACAAGAGCACAAGTGAGCTGAACACTACCCCCAATAACTAGGCCAGAATAATAGTGAGGGCCAGGGCAATCTCTAAATTCTCAGGGATCGCTGAGGGCACCATAGACTTATGCATAAGGACAGTGCAAGACCTTGAGACTTGGGACCCAAGGCTAAGGAACATGGAGTACAGGAGCAGAGGTAGCTCAGAGATGAGCTGCCCATATGAGACACCTCAGAGACTGGAAAAATAGCCTCAGAGCAAAAACCACTCTGTAGCTCACTATACCGACAGCTATCTGCCTTCCTCACTCAGACTGCTGGCTGAGAAGGGAAGATGAAACTAACACAGCAATGGTCACCAACACCTAAGAATTACAATCAACAAGTACCCCCAAAAAACTAAGATACAGCAGAGAAAGTCTCTGACACTGAATGATTTCTATGGAGAAAAGGAGCAGAGTACAGAGGCAATAGGAAAGTGACAAACAAGCAAACACATCCAAATGTTCCCTCCCCGCCAAAAAAGGAAATTGATCACAAGCTCTTAAGGAACTCAAAATGGAGTTCAAGAACTAAGTAAGAAAGACAGAAGAAAAATGGGGAAAAAGCAGGAAATAGAAATACACGTAATTGAAAAAGAAAATAACAATTCAGTTTAAAAGACAGAATCTCCCACTGTGAAAAAGAAGCACAGAAATCAAATGAAGCAGTAAGTGGATTGGAGACCAGAATTGCTAGAAGCCATGAAAAGCAGTATAGATCAAACTGAAAAGGAAAATCAAAGACATAGCTAAAAACCAATCTTTAAAATCTAGAATTGGGCAAGTAGAAGTTAATGATATCACAAGATAGCAAGAATTAATAAAGCAAAATCAAAAGAATAAAAAAAATAGAAGGAAACATGAAATATTTCATTGAAAAGACAACTGGACCTGGAAACCAGATGCAGGAGAGACAACTTGAGGATCATTGGTCTATGTGAAAACCAAGGGGAAAAAAAACAGAAGTCTTGGACATTATTTTACAAGAAATTATCCAAGAAAACTGCCCTAATATTCTTGAACAAGAGGGCAAAATAAACATAGAAAAAGTCCATAGATTACCCTCTACATTAAATTCTTAAAAGACAATCTCCAGCAATGTAATTGCCAAATTCAAAAGCTTCCAAGCTAAGGAGAAAATATTGCAAGAAGCCAGAAAAAGACAAGTCAGACATCAAGGAGCACCAAAAAGGATAACACAGGACCTGGCAGCCTCCACACTAATGGACCCCAAGGTTTGGAATATAATATTCAAAAAGGCAAGATAAATGGGTCTACCACCAAGGATCACGTACCCATGGAAAGTATGTGTATTTAACAAAATAGAAGACTTCCAAGGAAGACTTCCTAAAGAAAAGACCAGAATGAAATGGAAAATGTGATGCCCAAATAAAAAGTCAAGAGAAACATGAAAAGGTAAACAATAAAGAGAGAGAAAAATGTTTTAAGGACTTCAGTAAGGTCAAATTGTTTACATTCTTATATGTAAAAATGATATCTGTAACTCTCAAAAATTATTTTCACTATCATAGTAAATAGAAGAATTATTTATAGGTAGAGGTTGGGGTACTAAGTGATTAAAGATGATATTTTTTAAAAGTAGGGGAATAGAAGATGTCACCAAGAGAAATTTGAAGGAAGAAGAAAAATAGGATAAATTATACCACATAATGAGGCACATGGGAGAGAGGGGGGAAGAATATTATTATAAGAAGGAGAGGAAGGGATGCTAATAGGTAATACTTAAACATTTCTCTCAGTGAAATCAACTCTGAAAGAGAAGAACATCTAGATCCATTTGGGTAAAGAATTCTATTTTACCGTTCAGGGAAGTTGACAGGGAAAAACCGAAGGGGCGAGTGGTTTTGGGAGTACCAAAAGAGAGGGAAAGAGAGGAATGAGAGAATTTAATAGACCATGAAGAAAAATAAGAGGGGAATAAGAAGGGAGGGGTGGGAAGGAAAGTAATATGAGGGTGTGAATTAGGGGGACTGATTAAAAGCAAAACAAAGGTTTAGAAGGAAATAGAGAAAGAAGAAAGGGCAGGACTAGAAGAGGAAATCAAAATGATGGGTAATAGACAGGTGGTAATGATAACTCTGAATGTGAATGGATAAACTCAACCATAAAATGGAAGCAAATAGCAGAGTGTATTAGAAACCAAAATCCTACCATATGTTGCCTACAAGAAACCCACATGAGACAGGTAGACACACACAGGGTAAAGATGAGAGACTGGAGCAAAAGCTTTTGGGCTTCAACCAAGAAAAAGAATGCAGGAGTGGCAATCATGGCTCCTGATAAAGCCAAAGTAAAAATAGATCTGATTAAAAGAGATAGGGAAGGTAATTACATCCTGATAAAAGACAGTACAGACAATGAGAAAATAGTAGTACTCAATATGTATACACCAAATTTTATAGCATCCAAAATTTTAAAGGAGAAACTATTGGAGCTTAAGGAGGAAATAAATAGTAAAACTATGCTAGTAAGAGACCTGTACCTTCTTCTATCAGATCTAGATAAATCAAACCAAAAAATAAATAAGAGTTAAGAGATGTGAATGAAATCTTAGAAAAATTAGAATTAAGGGATATATGAAGAAAAATAAATAGGAACAAAAAGGAACACACCTTTTTTTCAGCAGCACATGGTACATTCACAAAGACTGACCATGTACAGGACATAAAAACATTGCAAACTAATGCAAGAAAAGCATAAATAATAATAAATACAAACTTTTTTTGATCATAATGCAATAAAATATTAGCTAAAATATTATTGATCAGGAATTAAATAATATGATTCTCCAAAACCAGCTAGTTAAAGAAGAAATCACAGAAACAATTAATAATTTCATTGAAGAGAATGACAATGAGGAGACATCATATCAAAATCTGTGGGATGTAACCAAAGCAGTACTCAGGGAAAATTTATATCTCTGAGTGCATATATCAACAAATCAAAGATGGAATAGGTAAATGAATTGGGCATGCAAATTAAAAAAAAAACTAGAAAGAAAAAAATTAAAAATCCCCAGATAAAAACTAAATTGGAATCCTAAAAATTAAAGGAGAAATTAATAAAATTGAAAGTAAAAAAAAAAACTATTGAATGAATAAATAAGACTAGAAGCTGGTACTTTGAAAAAATCAATATAAATAGATAAAGTACTGGTTAATCTAATAAAAAAAGGAAAGAAGAAAACCAAATTAACAGTATCAAAGAGGAAAAGTGTGGCCTCACATCTAATGAAGATAAAATTAAGGTAATTATTAAGAACTACTTTGCCCAATTATATGGCAATAAATATGGCAATCTAGGTGATATGGATGAATATTTAGAAAAATATAAACTGCCTAGATTAACAGAAGGAAAAAAGAATAATCCCATCTCAGAAAAAAAAATTGAACAAGCCATCAAAGAACTCTCTAAGAAATAATTCCCAGGGCCAGATGTATTCACAAATGAATTGTATCTAACATTTAAAGTGAAACTAATCCTGATAATATACAAAAATTTTGACAAAATGAACAAAGAAGGAATTTTATAAAATTCTCTTTATGACACAAATATGGTACTGATTCCAAAGCCAGGCAGACCAAAAATAGATAAAGAAAATTAGAGACCAATCTCCTTAATGAACATAGATACAAATATCTTAAATAGAATACTAGGAAAAAGAATCCAGCAAGTGATTATGAGGATTATTCACTATGATCAGGAAGGATTTATACCAGGAATACAAGGATGGTTTAATATTTGGAAAACCATCAATGTAATTGACGATACCAACAAAAAACCAACAGAAATTACAATTATCTCAATAGATATAGAAAAAGCCTTTGACAATATAAAACGCTCATTCCTATTGAAAACACTAGAAAGTATAGGGGGAAAAGGGGCCTTTCCTAAAAATAATAAACAATATATATTTTTTTTAAAAATCAACAAACATCATCTGCAATGGGGATAAATTAGAAGCCTTCCCAATAAAACCAGGAGTGTAGCAAGGATGCCCATTATCACGTCTATTATTTAATATTGTACTAGAAATACTAGCAGTAGCAAGTAGAGAAAAAAAGAAATTGAAGGTATTAAAATAGGCAATGATGTGACTAAATTATCATTCTTTGTAGATGGTATGATTGTCTAAAGAATCCTAGAGAATCAGCTGAAAAGCTAGTGGAAATAATCAACAACTTTAGCAAAGTTGAACGATACAAAATAAACCCACATAAATCATCAGCCAACTCATCTCAGCAACAAGAATCAGAAAGAGAAATTCCATTTAAAATGACAACAGACAATATAAAATATGTAAAAAGTCTATTTGCCAATACAAACACAGGAATTATATGAACACACCTACAAAACACTTTCCATGAATTAAAACTAGATCTAAATAATTGGAAAAACATTAATTGCTTGTGGGTAGGATAAGCTAATTTAATAAAAATCACAATGCTACCCAAATTAATTTGCTTATTCAGTGCCATACCTATCAAAACTACCAAGAAACATTTTTATTGAATTAGAAGAAAATTATAACAAAGTTCATTTGGAAGAACAAAAGATCAAGAATATCAAGGAAAATAATTTAAAAAATGAAGGATTTGAGCCTAGCAGTACCAGACCTTAAACTGTACTATACAGTAGTGGCCATCAAAACAATGTGATACTGGCTAAGAGACAGAAGGGAGGAACAGTGGAATATACTTGGAGTAAGTGACTTCAGCAAGACAATCTTTGATAAACCCCAAAAGCCCTGCTTCTGGGTTAAGAACACACTGTTTGACAAAAACTGCTGGGAAAACTGGAAAATAGTATGGGAGAGATTAGTTTTAGTTCAACATCTCAAACCCTTTGCCAAGATAAATTAAGAGTGGGTAAAAGACTTAAATATAAAGAAAGAAACTATAAATAAATTAGGTGAACTTAGAATAGTACATCTTTCAGATCTGTGGAAAGAAATTAATTTCAGACCAAGATAGATATCAATAATTTCACAAACCTAAAATGTAAAATGAATAATTTTGATTACATTAAATTAAAAAGTTTTTAAACAAACAAAACTAATGCATCCAAAATGAGAAGTGAAGCATCAAATTGGAAAAAAATCTTTAAAACAAAAACATTTGACAAAGGTCTAATTTTTCAGATATATAAGGAACTAAAACAATTTTACAAAAAATCAAGCCATTTCCCAATTGATAAATGGGTAAGGGACGTGAACAGGCAGTTTTCAGATAAAGAAATCAAAACTATCAATAATCACATGAAAAAGTTTTCTGAATCTCTTATAATTAGTGAGATGCAAATCAAAACAACTTTAAGGTACCACCTCACACCTAGATGACTGGCTAATATGACAGCAAAATAAAGTAATAAATAAAATGTAGGAGAGGATATGGCAAAATTGGGACACTAATGCATTGCTGGTGGAGTTGTGAATTGATCCAACCATTCTGGAAGACAATTTGGAACTATGCCCAAATGTCTTTAGATGACTGTCTGCCCTTTCTCCCAACCATACCACTGCTATACCCCAAAGAGATAATATAGCAGCACTCTTTGTGGTGGCAAAAAATAATTGGCAAATGAGGGGCTGTCCTTCAATTGAATAATGACTGAAAAAATTGTGGTATGGGATACTATTTTGCTCAAAGAAATAATGAACTGGAGGAATTCCATGTGAACTGGAATGGCCTCCTGGCATTGATGCAGAATGAAAGGAGCAGAACCAGGAGAAAATTATACACAGAGACTGATATACTGTGGTACAATCTAATGTAATGGATTTCTCTAATAGCAGCAATGCAATGATAGAGGACAATTCTGAGGGATTTATGAGAAACAACATCCAGAGAAAGAACTGTGGGAGTAGAAACACAGAAAAAATAATTCCTTGATTATGATGGAAATATGATTGGGGACGTAGATTCTAAATGATAACTCCATTGCAAATATTAATGATATGGAAATTGGTCTTGATCAATGATACATGTAAAACCCCATTGAATTTCTCATTGGCTATAGAAGGATGGAGGGAGGAAGAGAAGGAAAGAATACAAATCATGTAAACATGGAAAAATATTCTGAATTAATTAATTTAATAAATTAATTTTTAAAAACATAAAAAAGAAGCATCTAGTTTCTTAAATGAAAACTGAAAAAAAAAACAATGCCAAAGGAAAAAGAAATACACTTCAGGCATGCCCTTCTGAATTCAATTGAGAAGAAACACTGACATGGACTTATGCAGCAGTCATTCTGTATTTGAATATAAACTTGATAAGACAAATATAATGTAGGAACTGAGCTACATTGAGGCTACTCAACCAAAAACTGGAATTGTTTAGTCAAGTGTATGTCCCTTTCTCAGGGGAGAAAATGCTTGTGCTTGCCCTCGCCAGACCACTGAAATGAATGTTGCATTGTGAAAATGGCAAATGGTAGGGGGAATACGGGGAAATATAGATACAATAATTAACTATTGTGGGATTGTGATCTCATCAAACTATTCTGAAGATTAATTTAGAACTCTACCCAAAGGACTATAAAACTTTGTATACCCTTTCACCCATTAATACAACTTCTTGGTTTGTATCCTGAAAAGATAAAAAACAAAAGACCCATATGTACCACAATATTTATAGTAACTCTTTTTTGTGCTTTGTACAAGTCATGATGTGATTACTTTCTGCTCTGCACAAAGAAGTTATAAGCTAATGCTAACTTCACATGAACAATAGATATGTTGATTTCTAGGATATATTATAGAGACAATATAGAAAGTCTCTAGGTACATGACAATCTAATGATCATTATTTGCTTCTGGGTGAAAATTGTGGAGACAACATATATAATTAGATAAAAACTTAAAAGATATAGTTAAGCATTTTGAAGCCTTGGAAAAGAAACTCGGAATCTATAAGCAAAGATATTTTAATCTCTGGCAACTGGCTGAGATTAATAGAAGTTATTTGATAGGGATTTCTGAAAGTAAAGGAGGATTTGGAAGTAACCACTGTATAAAAGGATTGTGTTTAAGATTAAGATTTGAAATTCTGGACCAAAGGTCAAGATGAAATAATGATGAACTCTGGGTCACATAATCTATGCAAAAACTAGGACAAGTAAAGATATATTTATCTGAAGCTTAACAATTAGATTTATTAAAATTTAAAATTGGAATAGATCATATAGGTTAATCTAAAAGATTGCCATACTTTTAAGAGGAGGAATCTGAAGTTCATCAAAGTTAATAGACTTTAAATAATTCATATAGTAAGTATTAAGTAATCCATATTGTAAGCAGAAGAATTTTAGTTCCAGATAAGATTCTTTCACTCCAAATCTAGTGTTTTTTTTCTACCATAGTCCAGTATCAAACTGAAAATGGAAAAGGATAGAAAAAATTTCTCACATGTATATAAAAATCAGATTATCAGACACATGGTATAGAAAAAATCAATAATTCAATTGAGACAGTATCCAAGAAGAGGGTAGTGATGAAGCCCATTGCCTCAGAGAGCTATGGTCAAATGTAAACATGACAGGTAATATAAATAGTGAAGATAACTTACAAGATGGAACACTAAACATTCTAAAAAGTGTTTGGCAGAAATTGGCTTTATGCAAACAACTTGTAAGTTTGAATAGATGGGACTTAAAAATGTAAAAACATCATAAAAATTAGAGGATAAAATAATGTATTTTTAATAACTGTGGCTAAGAGAAAATTCTTAGTCAAACAATCAAGAGTGATAACTATGAAAGATTAAGTGGATAATTTTAATCACATAAATTTTAAAACATTGCATGAAGAAAATGAATATAGTGACAATAAGCAGCAAAGCTACTAAGGAGGGCATATGTTCATTCCAGGAATGGGACTACAACTTGAATAGAAAAATAAAGAATAGAGACTGCATATCAAATTTAGGTAATGGTTGATAGTGTCACTGGCTAAAATAAAGAGTATTTAGGAGAAGAAATACAAAATATAGCTATAAAAATATAGATTAGAATCAGATAGTCAAGGACCATAAGTATCAGGCTAAGGAGATCATATTTTGTCTATTTTATTCTATCTGCAATAAAGATCCACTTAATACTTTTAACACAGGAGTAACATCATTTCAAAATTGATTTTGAGTGGAAGAAGAGGGAAGAAAGAGGTGAAAAAAGGAGGAGATAGATGGGGATTGGTAGATAGTTGAAGAGACATAAGATGTAAGGAAAGAAAGGAAGGAGGGAAGTAAGGAAGAAAGCAAGCAAAGAAGCAAGGGAGGAGGGAAGAAAGAATGAAGGAAAAGGGCAGTATTGTTCAGAAAGCATACTCATGATAGGTCTGAAGCTCAGAACTGGGTCTGGAAATTAATGTTAATAGCATAGCTTCTTTGAGTATTAGAATTAAGCATAAGGAAGAACAAGAAAGGAATTTGACTGCTACATGCAGTATTTGAGATCACTATAATAGAAATATGAAGAAGGATAAATGGTTCTTATTTTGTAAGTGTTGTCCACTAAGGAGAATGATCTAAAAATAATTGAAAAATTAATTTTGAATTAAAACCTAAGATAAAGTGAGCATATTCTACACAGCCTAGTAACTGAAAGAACTAGCAAACACTTTTACTGACCAGTAATTAATGCTATTTAGTAAACTAGTGTGAATAGGATAAGTTTTGTAGGCCTTTAGAAAGGAAAATATCCCATTTAAAAAGAAACACAGGAAAGACAGAGGTGTCAATTGATTAAATGTTTATAATAACTTCAATTCCTGAAAATATTCTACAACATTTTTAAAATTTACCTGGTTTTTATTTTGAATATTTTCTCCTAGTTACATATTTCATGTTCTTTCCCTCTTGCCCAAGCCCCACTAACCCCCCTTAGCTGACCCAGAAGTCCACTGGCTTTTACATGTATCATTGATCAAGACAGAATTCCGTATTATTGATAGTTGGACTAGAGTTATCATTTAGTGTCTACATCCCCAATAATATCCCCAACAGCCCATGTGTTCAAGCAGTTGTTTTTCTTCTGTGTTTATCCTCCCACAATTCTTCCTCTGAATGTGGCTAGTTTTCTTTCTTATAAGTCCCTCAGCCTTGCTCTGGATCCTTACATTGCTGGTAGTACAGAAGTCCATTACATTCGAATGTACCACAGTATATCAGTCTCTGTGTACAGTGTTCTCCTGTTTATGCCCCTTTCACTCTGCATTAATTCCTGGAGGTCATTACAGTTCACTTAGAATTCCTCCAATTCTTTATTCCTTTGAGCACAATAGTATTCAATCACCAGCATATACAACAATTTGTTCAGCCATTCCCCAATTTGAAGGACATTCTCTCATTTTCCAGTTTTTTTGCCACCACAAAGAGTGCGGCTATAAAATTTTTTGTACAAGTCTTTTTCCTTATTATTTCATTGGGGTATAATCCAAGCAGTGCTATGGCTGGATAAAAAGGCAAATAATCTTTTAAAGCCCTTCGAGCATAGTTCCAAATTGCCATCCAGAATGGTTGGATCAGTTCATACCTCTGCAAGCAATGCATTAATGTCCCACTTTTGCCACATCCCCGCCAACATTCATTATTCTCATACCTCAGAGTTGTTTTGATTTGCATTTCTCTAATTATTAGAAATTTAGAACACTTTCTCATGTGCTTATTAATAGTTTTGATTTCTTTATCTGAGAATTGCCTATTCATGTCCCTTGCCCATTTATCAATTGGGAGATGGCTTGATTTTTTATACAATTGATTTAGGTCCTTGTATATTTGAGTGATTAGACCTTTATCTGAGTTTTTTGTTATAAAGATTTTTCCCAACTTGTTTTTTCCCTTCTAATTTTGGTAGAATTGGTTTTGTCTGTATAAAAATTTTTAGTTTAATGTAGTCAAAATTATTTATTTTACATGTTGTCATTTGTTTCTAACTCTTGCTTGGTTTTAAAATCTTTCCCTTCACATAGATCTGACAAGTATACTATTCTGTGCTCATCCAATTTATGTATAATTTCCTTTTTTATATTCAAGTCAATCACCCATTCTGAATTTATCTTGGTATAGGGTGTGAGATGTTGATCTAGGCCCAATCTCTCCCATGTCGTTTTCCAACTTTCCAAGCAATTTTTGTCAAATAAGGGGGTTTTGTCCCAAAAGCTGAGTTCTTTAGGTTTATTGAAAACTGTCTTGCTGAGGTTGCTTACCCCTAGTCTATTCCATTGATTTTCCTTTCTGTCTTTTCGCCAGTACCATATTGTTTTGATAACTACTGCTTTGTAGTACAGTTTAAGATCTGGTACTGCTAGGCCACCTTCCTTCATATTTTTTCCATTATTTCCCTTGATATTCTTGGTCTTTTGTTCTTCCAAATGAACTTTGTTATAGTTTTTTTTTTCAAATTCAGTAAAAATGTCTTTTGGTAGTTTAATAGGTGTAGCATTAATAGGTAAATTAATTTGGGTAGGATGGTCATTTTTAATATGTTAGCTAATCAAAACCATGAGCAATTAATGTTTTTCCAATTGTTTAGATCTAGTTTTAATTCGGTGGAAAGGATTTCATAGTTGTGTTCGTATAATTCCTGTGTTTGTCTTGGCAGATAGATTCCTAAGTATTTTATATTGTCTACGGTGATTTTAAATGGTGTTTCTCTTTCTAACTCTTGCTGCTGCTATGTGTTGGAAATGTAGAGAAATGCTGATGATTTATGTGCATTTATTTTGTATCCTGCAACATTGCTAAAGTTGTTGATTATTTCTACAAGCTTCTTAGTTGACTCTCTAGGATTTTTTAAGTAGACCATCTTATCATCTGCAAAAGGTGATAGATTATTCTCCTCAATGCCTATTTTAATACCTTCAATTTCTTTTTCTTCTCTAATTGCTACTACTAGGATTTCCAGTACATTATTAAATAATATAGGTGACAATGGGCATCCTTGTTTCACGCCTAATCTTATTGGGAATGTTTCTAATTTATCTTCATTGTGGATGATTTTTGTTGATTGTTTTAGATATATACCATTTATTATTTTTAGGAAAGGCCCTTCTAATACTAAACATTCTATAGTTCTCAGTATAAATGGGTATTGAATTTTTTCAAAAGCTTTTTCGGCATCTATTGAGATAATCTTGTGGTTTTTGTTGGTTTGCTTGTTGATAAGGTCAATTATTTGAATGGTTTTCCTAATGTTAAACCATCCTTGCATTCCTGTTATAAATCCCACCTGGTCATAATAAATAACCCTCTTTATCACTTGCTGGAGTCTTTTTGCAAGTATTCTGTTTAAGATTTTTGCATCTATGTTCAATAGGGAGATTTGTCTGTAGTTATCTTTTTCTGTTTTTGTCCTACCTGGTTTTGGGATCAGTACCATATTTGTGTCAGAAGGAGTTTGGTAGAACTCCTTCTTTGCTTATTATGTCAAATAGTTTGTATAGTATTGGAATTAGTTTTTCTTTGAAGGTTTGATAGAATTCACTTGTGAATCCATCTGGTCATGGAGATTTTTTCTTAGGGAGTTCTTTAACGGCTTGTTTAATTTTTTTTTTCTGATATGGGACCATTTAAGTATTCTATTTCTTCTGCTGTTAATCTAGGCAATTTATATTTTTTGTAAATATTTATCCGTATCACCTAGATTGCTATATTTATTTCCATATAATTGGGCAAAATACTTTTTAATGATTGCCTTCATTTCCTCTTCATTAGAGGTGAGGTCTCCCTTTTCATCTTTGAAACTGGTTATTTGGTTTTCTTCTTTCCTTTTTAAAAGTACTCTGTCAATTTTATTTATTTATTTTTATTTATTTATTTTTTTCAAAGTACCTGCTTCTAGTCTTATTTATTAATTTAATATTTCATTTACTTTCAATTTTATTGATTTCTCCTTTGATTTGTATAATCTAATTTAGTTTTAAGCTGGGGATTTTTAACTTGTACCCTTTCTAGTTTTCTGATTTGCATGTCCAGTTCATTGATGTTTGCCTTCTCTAATTTGTTATTATATGCACTGTAAGAGGGAGATTTTTAGGTATTTTATAGATATATATTTAAAGTGTGGTCTCCAGGAATCAATAATTCAGATTGATTCCATAATTAAATAGACCCAAGTCAGGATCGAGTTTAAGGTAGTTTATTTACAATTAGGAAGGTAAAAGGTAGGGAAATAGAGAGGGGAAGAGGGTAGTCCAGGCCTGCAGAGGCCTGGACAGAAAGAGAGAGTTAAAAGGCTAATCAAACTAAATTATACTCCACAAGACCTTAGCAATCAGAGAGTTAAAAGCCTACTTAATGTAGAGTTTGGAAAATGCCAAGGTAGGCCAAGGAAGTCAGCCTAACTTACCCATGTGACAATTCAGAGTAGAAGCAGTCTGAGGTCTCAGCCAAGAACCTTCAGCACCAAGTTCAAAGTGGGAACTGCCTCAACAGGAAGTAACCAACATACTTGAAGAGATAGTGTCTCTCATCACTTCCTGTGAGTCCACCTCTAATTCAAGTGGACAAACGGCAGCCTCTACACTGATTTGGACTTCCCAGAGGGCAGTCCCTTGTTCTTGATTTGTTACTTATTGTCACATGTGGGTAACTCATCTCCCCTCCCCAGTAAGGGAGGTGGGGATGATATCATCTCGGTTAAGTAGAATTTTGACTATGAATGGACCAGAGCTAACTCCATTTACATAGCACTCAATGATATAAATTTCCCCCTGAGTACTGCTTTAGATGCATCCCACAGATTTTGATAGGATGTCTCATCATTGTAATTCTCTTCAATGAAATTATTAATTGTTTATATGATTTCTTCTTTAACTATCTGATTTTGGAAAATCATATTATTTAATTTCTAATTAGTTTTTGGTTTGACTGTCCATGTGCCCTTACTGATTATTATTTTTATTGCATTATGACCTGAAAAGATTACATTTATTATTTCTGCTCTTTTGAATTTTTTTGCCATGTTTCTATGTCCTATTGCATGGTCAATCTTTGTGAATGTACCATGTGCTCCTGAAAAGAAGGTGTATTTCTTTTTGTCTCTCTTTATTTTTCTCCACATATCTATTAACTCTAATTTTTCTAGGATTTCATTCACCTCTCTTATCTCTTTCTTATTTATTTTTTGGTTTGATTTATATAAATCTGATAGAGGAATATTTAGATCTCGCACTAGTATGATTTTACTATTTCCTCCTTGAGCTCTGCCATTTTCTCCTTTAGAAATTTGGATGCTATACCATTTGGTGTGTACACAATGAGTACTTTTATTTCCTCATTGTCTATATTGCCTTTTATCAGGATGTAATTACCTTCCCTATCTCTTTTAATCAGATCTATTTTTACCTTGGCTTTATCAGAAATCATGATGGCCACTCCTGCCTTATTTTTCTCTGTTGAAGCCCAAAGGATTTTACTCCAGCCCTTGACCTTAACCCTGTGTATGTCTAACTGCCTCATGTATGTTTCTTGTAGACAACATATTGTAGGATTTTGAATTCTAATCCACTCTGCTATTTGCTTCTGTTTTATAAGCAAGTTCATCCCATTCACATTCAGGGTTATAATTTTTAGCTTTATATTCCCTAACATTTTGGTATCCTCTTCTATTTCTACCCCCTTCTTATTATGGTATTTCCTTTTAAGCCAGTGGTTTGTTTTAAATCAATACCCCTTTTTCCCCTTCCTTGATTTTACTATCCTTTCCACCCCCTCCCTTTCCCTCTTATTATTTTAAAACCTAATGAATTCCCTCCACCCTCTCTTCTCCTCCCTTTAAAAACTCCCCACCCCACTCCCCCTGCTTGGTTTGTCCCTCTGAATTTATCCATAGGGTTAGATAGAATTTGATATCCCAATGGATGTAACTACTTTTCCCTCTCAGGATTAATTCCACCGAGAGTAAGGTTCAAGTATTTCCTTTTATGCTCTCTTCCTCTCCTTCTTATAATAATATTTCCCCCCTCTCCTTCCCATGCCCTCTTTGTGTGGTATAGATTATCCTATTTTTCTTATTCATTCACGTTACTCTTGGTGCCATCTTCTATTCCCCCATACACTTTTCCCCCCATATCATCTTAGACCATTTAGTACTCTAACCTCTTTTTATTACTAATTCTTCTAATTACTATAATAGTGAATACAGTTTTTTAGAATTACACATAACACTTCTCCATATAGGAATACAACTAATTTGATGTTATTAAAGATCTTGAAGAAGGCAATTTAAAGGTAAGAGTTTTCTTTCTTTCCCCTCTCTTTCTTATTTACCTTTTCATGTTTCTTTTGATTTTTGTGGTTGGATATCGAACTTTCCATTTAGTCCTGGTCTTTTCAGTGCATATGCTTGGAAATCTTCTATCTTCTTGAATGCCCATACTTTCCCCTCGAAGTATATAGTCAGTTTTGATGGGTAGATGATCCTTACTTGTAGACCAAATTCTCTTGCCTTTTTGAATATGATGTTACAAGCCCTGTGCTCTTGTCATGTAGAGGCTACCAGATTTTGTGAAATCCTGATTGGTGTTCCTTGATATCTGAATTGTCTCTTTCTGACTTCTTGTAATATTTTCTCCTTAACTTGGAAGCTTTTGAATTTGGTTATTACATTTATGGGGGGTGTCTTCTGAAGATTTACTCTAGAGGGTGACCTATGGATCCTTTCAATGTCTATTTTGCCCTCTTGTTCACAGACACTGGGGCAGTTTTGTTGGATTATTTCTTGTAATATGATATCTACATTCTATTTGTCTCTGATTTTTCTGAAAGACCATTAATTCTCAAGTTGTCTCTTCTAGACCTGTTTTCTTGATCTATTAACTTCTCATTGAGATATTGCATGTTCCTTCTATTTATCAATCTTTTGACTTTGCTTTATTAATTCCTGTTGTCTTGTGAGATGATTGGCTTCTACTTGCCCAATTCTAGCTTTTAAAGACTGGTTTTTCTGCTATAATATTTTGTTTTTCCTTTTTAATCTGGTCTATCTGGCTCTTTAAGGCTTCCAGCTTGTCATTTCTAATCTTCAATTTGCTTATCAATTTGTTTGATTTCTGAGTCTCACTTTCTAATTGCAAAATTCTGACTTTTAAACTGTTATTTTCTTGCCAGATCTCTCCCATCTTTCTCATGATCCCAGATTTGACCTCTTCAAGGTCTTGTGATCTTTTTTCATTTGGGGGGGGGAAGGTTTGGATGTCTTTAATTGTTTGTCCTCTTCTGTTTCCTGGGTTTTTTTCTGTGCAGAAGTTATCAAGTGTTAGAATTTTTCCTTGGTCTTCTTGTTTATTTCTTGGGCCTTGCTTGGCATCATTATGCTTTATCCACCAGAAGTCTGAGTAAGGCAATCTTATTCTCTTTATATGGAGTTAGAGAGTAGTTTTTGCCTGAGGCTACTTTGTGAGTCTCCTGGCTTCTCTGGCGACCCTCCTGGGGTCTCTGGTCTAGCTGTTTTCAGGGTCAAGCCCACGTGGTCCTAGCTGGCTGTCCAGAGCCTGGAAGTTGGCCCACACTTGCTCCTCCACCTGAGGTTTTTCCCTGAGTCTGAGCATGCTGCCACTGTCTCTCTCACCTCCATGCCCATGCACAAGATCTGAGCTTTCCAGCCTCCTGGGGTCTCTGGTCCATCTGTTTTCACAGTCAAGCCTCCATGGTCTTAGCTGGCTTCCCAGAGCCTGGAAATTGGCCCATGCTTGCTCCTCCACCTGAGGTTTTCCCTGATTTTGAGCTCGTTGCATACTGTTGCCTCTCTCAGCCCCACTCCCGTGTCTAAGGTCTGAGTTTTCCAACCTCCTGGGATCTCAGGTCTTGCTGCTCTCAGGGGCAAGCTCCTAGTGGTTCTAGTTAGCTGCCAAGGAGATAGATTTTGTGCCCCCACTAGCTCTATCTCTGGAGCGCAGCCTCTGACTCTTGTACTGTGTGTAGGGTGGGGGAGGTTTGATCTGCTTGTGTTTTGATGGGAGCTATTTCCCCCACCCCCCCCCTTATAGTGTAGAAGTGCCCAAATCCCGCATACCTTTGATACTGCACCCTATTGTGTGGTCCCTTCTTTCATCTGGATTGTTTTTTTTTGTCCTTTGGAGGTATGCCATATCTGTTGGTAAGGAGAGAAAATCACCCTGCTTCTACTCTGCCACCATCTTAACCCAGAAGTCCCATTCTACAACATTTTAAAGTGATTTCTGATTATATAGAAAGAGAGTCAGTGGTCACTAAAAGCAATCATGACTTTATCAATGATTAGGTTAACTATATTTCCTTTTCTTAAAGTGTTGCTAAGTTAATAGTTGAGGAAAATATCATGTTATATACAGTAGAGTAAACCATCTAACAAAGACTTTCAAGTTACTCACAGAAACCAATGGGGATATATTAGCTAAATAATAGTAAGATTGGGTGAATGTAGAGTTTAATAAACAGATTAAAATATTAGTGATGATTGTCAATGTTGAGAGAGGTCTCCACTGCCTCATGGATACTAATTGGAGTTAATGGTTGACATTCTTGTCAATGATTTGAATTATGTTCTGAACATCTTCCTCTTCAAATTATCAGACGATGCAAATCTGGGAGGGATGGCTAGTATGTTAGGTAATAGCCCTTTTTCCAAATGTTCTTGACAAGTGAGAGCAATAGATAAAAATCTAATAAAATTACTTAAATTATATTTCTAGCTTAAGGTAGTCACCAAGAAAGAAATTTTTTCTACCTAGACAGATCAGTACCTATTCTACAACTGGCTAAAATGAGGAGCATGTACCATCGAACAATATAAAAGAAGGCTAGAAAAGAAGAGTCTAACTTACTCTATAGACTTGGAGAAATGCCTGACTGAGACACTGAAGACTTACCTAGGGTCTTATAGAACATATCAGAGGCAGGATTTGAATATAGACCTCGCTGAGTCTGAGGCCAGATCTTCATTTACTTTTCAATGCTGCCTTTTTCAATGAAACTAACAGGGATCATTGTAAAGTCCTATAGTGTGGCTTAAAAATGAATTTCACCAGCACACAGTAGAGAAATATGAGTAAACAATAGCTCATATAAAAACATGTATGAAACTGTGCTCCTGTTTTTATTAGGTTCTTGTCTCTATTTTTACTATATCATTAATGAAGCTTTTGAATGTTGTTTCTCTAACTCCATTTTTTCTATGAGCCCCTATGTTTTTGTTATTGTTTTAAGATTTTGCCTAATGCTGTGATTTTTAGAAATATGTTGTTATAGCAGAACTGTCTGTATTTCAAAGACCATCATGCAAAAAGGATTCGAATTGCTTCTATAAGACAGAACTATAGAAGGGATGGGATTTGCAAAAATGCAAATTTTGGATCAATGTAAGGAAAAACGTATAAGTTTAACTATTACAGCTGTACTAACATAGAATGAATGGACTATCTCTGCAGGTTGTGGGTATTTTATCCATGGAGATCTTTAAGCAAAGGCTGTTTAAATATCATTTATAGTGAATTTCATAAAGGGAATTTCTATTCCAGTATTAGTTGTACTGTAGGACCTCTAGATACTCTTCCAACTGTGAGGTTCTATTATGGTATGAATATTAAATATAGAATTGAAGCTTTGGCGCCATAAGCTTTACAACAAGAAAGCTGCATTAAAAATTGTATTATATAATCTCTGTTTTATTTTTTAAATTTTGCTGATTTGTTTATTAGTCATTTGCAAACATGGGCTTCCCATCTCACCCAACTGTCTAGATTTCTTGAGTATCAAAGACAGAAACAAAAAAATTAGTTAAAAAATCCATCAACTGCATCTCACAATGTATCCTTATGTTTTACATATACAAATTCTCCACCTCTCCAATAAATATAGGAAAGTACATTTCTTCATTCCTTCTCTTAGACCATTGCTCATTGGAATTTCAAATCATTAAATTTCATTTTATTTACTTATTGGTTTTCATTGAATAAAGGCCAATAGAAGGGAAATAACACATTTTGTCCAAAGTCTGAAAAGTAGCCAAGCCAAGATTCAAACCCAAGTCTATTAACCCGAAATACAATTTTCTTTTTGTTATAGCATTGCCTCAACTTTATGAAGGTAATTGTTTTAGAAGAAACAAATTTTAGTTATCTGATTATTTTCATCCAAAATGTACAAATTTGTAACTACTGGTGTCTAAATGAGTACCTTAATTTTCCTGTTCATCTTATGTGTTTAACCTCCATAACAATAATTATGACACTATTTTGAAAAATGGCTGATATTATGTATTTCAGTTGTCATTTGGGGTGACAGATTTTAATATTTATCAGTTTCTGTTACTTACAGTAAAGTATTTTCTATTTTAATTTAGAACATACCTCTGAATATGTATGATGATCAAATGCATTGAAAAAAATCAATTTATCACTTCTCTCATTCTAGTTAAATTTTTCTTCCATGTTATTTTCCCTGTCCTAACAGCTTTAAATTAACCCATCCATCTTGAAACTGAGACACATTGACTCTGTGCTACTGATGTGTGTGCACATGTATGTATTGTGAATGAATCAAAAATAAGTGTCTAGATTTGGTAACATTTGAAATATGATATTCACCATTATTTAATATTATTTTAAAATACTAAAAATAAATCTTCCTTGTGGCAAATGATTTTACTTTATCACTAATGTGGAGCAGTTCTCAAAAGCAAGGAAAATGTACAGAATCTCACTATCAATATTTTAAAAATCCAATTGTAAGAGACCTTTGCTGCATTTTGTTGATGTCAGTATGATTTAGATACCTTTCTTTCTTTAGTGAAAATGAGCTTTATACTCACAAATTTACCCTAATTTTATCGAGCATATTACTTTTAATCTGTTCTTTGAGATATTCTTAAGAATCATTTTTTTAAAACCCTTATACTTCAGTGTATTGTCTCATAGGTGGATGACTGGTAAGGGTGGGCAATGGGGGTCAAGTGACTTGCCCAGGGTCACACAGCTGGGAAGTGGCTGAGGCCGGGTTTGAACCTAGGACCTCCTGTCTCTAGGCCTGACTCTCACTCCACTGAGCTACCCAGCTGCCCTTAAGAATCATTTTAAACAATTTTAAGTTTTAGTCTCAAAGAAAAAATGTTATATGATTTTATTTTATTTTTAAATATGTTACTTTCAATTTTGAGTATATTTGTCCTTCAAGTATCTACTGAATCAGATCCCAATCCCTGTAAAGATTTTCCTTCACTATAACCTATAGCGTCCACTATGTAATTTCTAGACTTGTTAAAATATGGTTGGATTCACCTTCAGTTTCAATTACTGCTCTGATATCTCAATTTCTCTCTCTAAATCTCTTTTCAATGACCAATATTATAATTATTAGATAGAGGAATTAATTAATAAACAAATGATCAATGAATAAATAATTTTTCTCCAAATACAAAATCTCTGTACTCAAGAGTTCCAGGTTAAGATGGCGGCAGAGTAAGAAGCAGCTCTTAACCTCTCCTGACCGAAACACACAAAACTCCTCAAGGGGACATAAAAACAAGTCCAGACGAACGGAGGAACCCCACAACAGGGCACAGTGTGGAAGGTACGTGGAATCGAGGCCTTTCCATGCTATAAAGGGGTGAAACAGCTCTCACTAAATCTCGGGCTGAGCAACTGCCCCACCCCATCCCCTCCACACACAACATCTATAGCTCTGAAGCCAGCTAAAAAGAAATAGAGCAAGTTTGGGGCACCCATCGAGTCATTGGCAGCTCCGGGGTCTGTTCCTGAGAGCAGCAAGATTTAGGACCCCAATAAGCCAAAGAACGCACGCGAAATCTGAGCGCGGGAGCAGAGAGTGGATGCCGGGTGCAGAGCGCGGGCTGAGAGCACAGGCACGGGCGGAGGCGTGGGTGGAGGCAGACACAGCCAGGAACTAAAGCTCTGAAAACCTGAGTGGGGAACCAGTGCAGACGGGTATACGACTGAGGAAGCAGCGCCCTGAGACTTGTAAAGGAACCTCCTGCAGAGGATCAAGCAAGGGGGTCCGCCAGGGGGCTTGACCTTGGAAGAAACCAGAACTCAGACCTCAGGAGCCAATAGACTGCGGACAGACACTGAGCGCGAGGATAAACCTGAGAAGCTGCTGGGCTAATGATGGCTACCCAGTCTCAGGAAGCTCAGAAGAGAAAGAATAACAAAAAGAAATAGAAGCCTTTAACACTCGACAACTTTTACGCAGAGAAAATCCAGACAACCAAGCAAACAGAGGAGGAGAACAAACAAGCATCCGGATCCTCCTCAAATAAGGAAAACTCCTCACAAGCTATGGAAGAGTTCAAAACTGAGATTTTGAGGAAAATGGAAGAGATCTGGCAAGAAAATAAC